>NC_091205.1:5782279-5814779 GCF_040958095.1 Procambarus clarkii | reverse complement strand
TATATGACTGCGACTATAATTTTTTTCCCTCCATTTGTTACAGTACCTGCTATGTAGTCACTGAAACCTTCACAGCCCTGAATATCCATCTCCTCAAAATCCCAGCCTTGTCTTACCAGCAGAGCTACACCACCCCCACCTCTTCCTTCCCTCTCTTTCCTCATAACATAATAGTCCTGTGGGAACACTGCATTTGTTATCGTTTTCGTGATCTTTGTTTCTGTGAGGGCTATTATGTCTGGGTTTTCCTCTAGTACCAGTTCTCCAAGCTCATTTGCTTTATTTGTAATTCCATCTATGTTTGTGTACATCGCTTTGAGGCTCACTTTCTTCTGTCCCTTCTCAAATCGCCTCCTTGGTGAGTGTTCTGCTGGTGGGGGAGGCTGTTCCATGGGTGTGAGGACCTGTGAGGTGGATAACAGGGTCTCAGAGGATACTGGGATGAGGTGCGGGGAATCCAGTGAAGGGGGAGGGACAGGGAGGGTATGGGGTGAAAGGGGAGGGAGGACGGGAAGGAAAGGGGGGGAGGGAGGACTCGGGAGGAGGGGAGGGGTAGAAGGGTGGGGATTGGGTGTGGGGGGAGGGAGATTTTGCTGAACATTTGAGTGGGGGCAGGGAGGGTTTGGGGTAGGGGGGTTTTCTATGCAGAGGAGGGAGGCGGGGTTGTCCTCCCTTCTGGCGTTACTGGGTAGCTGGTTGTGGGTTCCCCCCTCGCCTCTGGGGGTGTTGGGTTGGGAGCTGTGACTTCCTGGTTTTCCCCTCTCGCCCTGCGCCTCTTCCTTGCTTCTGCCGCGACGGCTCTCTCCTCCCTTGTCATGTCTCTTTGGAGGAATACATTTTTTAATTTTCCCACGTTTTTCAGGGAGCTCTTCCTTGATAGGATCTTCTCCTTTGTGTTCTCGCTTGCAAACACTATCTTTATCATTCGGTCTCGGTCTTTGTTGTACCGGCCTAGCCTGAAAACCTTCTCAATGCCATGCTCAGCCCCTTCCATGTCTAGTGCCTTTAGTACTTCATTCACTGCTGCTTTGTCCTTGTCACTCCACTCTGTCCTATTAGATCCTTCCTGCTCCTTAATACCTGCTCCTTGTGTGTGTGTGTGTTTGTGTGTGTGTCTGTGTGTGTGTCTTTGTGTGCGAATGTGTGCAAGAGTGTGTGTGTGTGTGTGTGTGTGTGTGTGTGTGTGTGTGTGTGTGTGTGTGTGTGTGTGTGTGTGTGTTTATTGTGGGGGTGGCACGGTGGGGGGTTGAGTTAACTGGTGGAGGGATGGAGGGAGAGGGAGAGAGGGAGTAAAAGGGAAAGGGGGAGTGAAGGGGAGTGAAAGGGAGTGAGGGAGATTGAGGAAGAGAGGGAAATAGGCAGAGCAGGGGGGGGGGAGGGAGAGGAAGGAGGACAATCAGGGGGGTGAGGGATGGAAGGTCAAATCCCAGTGGTGAGGGATGAGGTTGGCGGTAGGCTTGTTTGTGCGTGCGTGTGTGTGTGTGGTGTGTGTTTACACTGGCGTGTTATGGTGAGGAGGAGGGGGGGGGGGGTAGGTCTAGTCAGTGGCGGTGTAATGTAACACACAGGTGTGAAAAGCTAGTACCAAGCTGAGGCTCTTTAGCTACTTTTTCTTATTTTAATTAACTTATGTTCAAAGCTAATTACTATATAAAAAGAACACTGTACACCTTGTATGACTGACTTTGAGAGGCACTCACCTCCAAGTAAGCATCCCACAGCACAATTAGGTGATTTATGAAGCGATGTTTGCCTTAATTGTTGACGTCTCCGCCAGAGGTCCTCCCACGTGGTGGTCCAAGCTCTTACCTTCTCAGGCCTCTGGTCCACCATCTTGCCACAATCTCGTTCTTTTTCAATTTTTTTCTTATCAAACGTTATAATAATTCACTATGTTGCGTTATCACTGCGTTGCTGTACCTTCATATGACCAAAAACTATGTTTTGGTCTCACTGGTACGTAAATATCCCGAGAATATTGAAGTAATTCGCAGACCGCTGTCCTACACTTGCTCCCTGACTGCCGTCCTACTACTGTGTGTGTGTGTGTGTATGTGTGTGTGCTTGCGTGTGTGTGTGCTTGCGTGTGTGTGTGTGTGCATAAAGGGTGTGTGTACGCTGCTCAGGTTACCAACACCTGGGACGCTGCTCAGGTGACCAACACCTGGGACGCTGCTCAGGTGACCAACACCTGGGACGCTGCTCAGGTTACCAACACCCTGGACGCTGCTCAGGTGACCAACACCTGGGACGCTGCTCAGGTTACCAACACCTGGGACGCTGCTCAGGTTACCAACACCCTGGACGCTGCTCAGGTTACCAACACCCTGGACGCTGCTCAGGTTACCAACTCCCGGGACGCTGCTCAGGTTACCAACACCCGGGACGCTGCTCAGGTTACCAACACCCGGGACGCTGCTCAGGTTACCCACACCCGGGACGCTGCTCAGGTTACCAACACCCTGGACGCTGCTCAGGTTACTAACACCCGGGACGCTGCTCAGGTTACCAACACCCGGGACGCTGCTCAGGTTACCAACACCCGGGACGCTGCTCAGGTTACCAACATCTGGGACGCTGCTCAGGTTACCAACACCCGGGACGCTGCTCAGGTTACCAACACCTGGGACGCAGCTCAGGTTACCAACAACCGGGACGCTGCTCAGGTTACCAACACCCGGGACGCTGCTCAGGTTACCAACACCCGGGACGCTGCTCAGGTTACCAACACCCGGGACGCTGCTCAGGTTACCAACACCCTGGACGCTACTCAGGTTACTAACACCCGGGACGCTGCTCAGGTTACCAACACCCTGGACGCTGCTCAGGTTACCAACACCCGGGACGCTGCTCAGGTTACCAACACCCGGGACGCTGCTCAGGTTACCAACACCCTGGACGCTGCTCAGGTTACCAACACCCGGGACGCTGCTCAGGTTACCAACACCCTGGACGCTGCTCAGGTTACCAACACCTGGGACGCTGCTCAGGTTACTAACACCCTGGACGCTGCTCAGGTTACCAACACCCGGGACGCTGCTCAGGTTACCAACACCCGGGACGCTGCTCAGGTTACCAACACCCGGGACGCTGCTCAGGTTACCAACACCCGGGACGCTGCTCAGGTTACCAACAATTTTTACTTTAGATGGGTTGTCTTTCACCAGATTAGTATATGCTTTTAGTGCGCGTCTGCCAGCTGGTCCACGGCAGTGTCTGCCTCCTGGTCCACCACAGTGTCTGCCTCCTGGTCCACCACAGTGTCTGCCTCCTGGTCCACCACAGTGTCTGCCTCCTGGTCCATGACCATGTCTGCCACTTGGTACACGGCAGTGTCTGCCAGCTGGTCCACGGCAGTGTCTGCCTCCTGGTCCATGACCATGTCTGCCACTTGGTACACGGCAGTGTCTGCCAGCTGGTCCACGGCTGTGTCTGCCACCTAGGCCACGGCACTGTCTGCCAGCTGGTCTACGGCAGTGTCTGCCACCTAGGCCACGGCAGTGTCTGCCAGCTGGTCCACGGCAGTGTCTGCCAGCTGGTCCACGGCGGTGTCTGCCAGCTGGTCCACGGCAGTGTCTGCCAGCTGGTCCACGGCGGTGTCTGCCACCTAGGCCACGGCAGTGTCTGCCAGCTGGTCCACGGCAGTGTCTGCCAGCTGGTACACGGCAGTGTCTGCCACCTAGGCCACGGCATTGTCTGCCAGCTGGTCCACGGCAGTGTCTGCCACCTGGTACACGGCAGTGTCTGCCAGCTGGTCCACGGCAGTGTCTGCCAGCTGGTCCACGGCAGTGTCTGCCACCTGGTACACGGCAGTGTCTGCCAGCTGGTCCACGGCAGTGTCTGCCAGCTGGTCCACGGCAGTGTCTGCCACCTGGTACACGGCAGTGTCTGCCAGCTGGTCCACGGCAGTGTCTGCCACCTGGTCCACGGCAGTGTCTGCCAGCTGGTACACGGCAGTGTCTGCCAGCTGGTCCACGGCAGTGTCTGCCAGCTGGTCCACGGCAGTGTCTGCCAGTTGGTCCACGGCAGTGTCTGCCAGCTGGGCCACGGCGGTGTCTGCCACCTAGGCCACGGCAGTGTCTGCCAGCTGGTCCACGGCGGTGTCTGCCAGCTGTGCCACGGCAGTGTCTGCCACCTGGTCCACGGCAGTGTCTGCCACCTAGGCCACGGCAGTGTCTGCCAGCTGGTCCACGGCAGTGTCTGCCACCTAGGCCACGGCAGTGTCTGCCAGCTGGTCCACGGCAGTGTCTGCCAGCTGGTCCACGGCGGTGTCTGCCACCTATGCCACGGCAGTGTCTGCCAGCTGGTCCACGGCAGTGTCTGCCAGCTGGTCCACGGCAGTGTCTGCCACCTAGGCCACGGCAGTGTCTGCCAGCTGGTCCACGGCAGTGTCTGCCAGCTGGTCCACGGCGGTGTCTGCCACCTATGCCACGGCAGTGTCTGCCAGCTGGTCCACGGCAGTGTCTGCCAGCTGGTCCACGGCAGTGTCTGCCAGCTGGTCCACGGCAGTGTCTGCCAGCTGGTCCACGGCAGTGTCTGCCAGCTGGTCCACCGGGGGCTGGATCACCGAGACAACCACTCAGATAACCAGGCTGGAGCCACTCGGAGCTCCTCACAAATATCAACAGAATACTCGGGTCCTAATGTTACTCTTTTCTTCCATACTTTTCAACTTCATTCATGCCATTACTCGTCGTCTTCTCTTTCCATACATTCCTAAAATGCTGTATCAATAACGCCTCGGTGTGTTCCAACGTTCACCTCAGTCTTTGAAGGATTGTCATCTATCAGGTACAGCCCTCGAGCCACTGAGCCACTCAGTCTTCCCTTGAAACGCAAGAATGTAAAAATACCAAAATGTTTCTACGATACAAGAGAGGCAGTAAACCTTGATGTTCTTCGGTAATGTGTTGCGTGTGTCATACCTTAAGTAGTGCTGGTGCGGGAAGAGCCGTATTTTTCCCAACTTTTTCAGATATACATGGAAGTATATGCATCCAATGGCAAGCAAAACACGACCATGAATACCAGCACACACGAGCACATACTTAACTACATACACAAGCATGCACACATATGTGAATAATCTCCAACAGGTCTCCCACTGTAAATGCATTGTACACCCAGGAAGCAGTAATATTAAACATGTTCTAACACACTAGGTCTCTGCGCGCCATATCTACAGTCAGAATATTTGCAAGATTAATCCGGCTAATGGAGCAGGAATACAAAGATAATGGACCCATTATATTTAAACGTTTTTTCCATCATATCAGCCGTTCCAGAAAGGTGATGTTGTAGATATGGTAAGATATTAGGTCTCCAGGGGTCAGGGCTCTACAGCGTGTACCGTATTCAAGGGTCAGGGTGCTGCACCGTGTACCGTATCCAGGGATCAGGGCGCTACACTGTGTACCATATATGACCAACAACAGGTTCACACTGAGGTGACCTCGGTGGTGCTCTGTTACGCTCTGACATAATCACATTTTGACTCGAACTTGTAAGTCTCTCCAGATCCATCACACTTACTGACGTATTTTTCACCTATGACTCATCTTCGTAATAAAGATCTATGCACCTTTGACGTTTTTAATGTGATCTTAAATTTGATCTTTTGCCTTTCCATGTGATAAAGATTTAACTTGTTTTAATAAAATTTAATCATGGGCCTTATTCGTATTAATTTTGAAACCTTAGGTAAATTAATGGATTCTTGATTTAAGTTTCACCAGGTTGATAATTGATGTATTGAACCAGTGGAAGTCAAAGGCTCTCACCGTACTTGCCAGAAATAACATTATCCACATCTGTTGAGAACAAAACTGTGTGTCGTCCCGAGGCTCGCACAACACTCTGGCAACACAACAACACTGAGATGCTCAGGGAGCAGCGGCTACACAGTCTCCCCGGCTTGACGCCTTCTTGTGATAATTACTTTGGAGAAGCGGATAATTACACAGAAGACAGGGTGGAAGGTACTGTAGTCAGGCAGACAGACGGGGAAGGAAGTAAACATGACAGACAGGCAAGAAGCAGACAGATGCAGGTCGCGACCACCGCCAGAACATGATGTGTGTTATTTTGAGCTTTGCTCGTGGTGGACGAGTCATCAACAATTTTACCGCTCGTGTTTATCCTTTCCTCTTGCCTTCATTCTTACTCTCTCGCCTTTTTTCCCTGCCTGTCTGAATTTCAATAATATATACTATAGGTCCTTCATTCTACTTTGCTCTGATGAGGGCGAATTAAGCTGAAAACGCGTTAAGTATTCTCTATTTTTCCCATGTGGTTTTTCCGCATACTTGCATCAGTGTTTTTGTGATCATTGTTGCATACATATACATATATATATATATATATATATATATATATATATATATATATATATATATATATATATATATATATATATATATATATATATATATATGTCGTACCTAGTAGCCAGAACTCACTTCTCAGCCTACTATGCAAGGCCCGATTTGCCTAATAAGCCAAGTTTTCTTGAATTAATATATTTTCTATAATTTTTTTTCTTATGAAATGATAAAGCTGCCCTTTTCACTATGTATGAGGTCAATTTTTTTTATTGGAGTTAAAATTAACGTAGATATATGACCGAACCTAACCAACCCTACCTAACCTAACCTAACCTATCTTTATAGGTAAGGTTAGGTTAGGTAGCCAAAAAAAGCTAGGTTAGGTTAGGTTAGGTAGGTTAGGTAGACGAAAACACATTAATTCATGAAAACTTGGCTTATTAGGCAAATCGGGCCTTGCATAGTAGGCTGAGAAGTGAGTTCTGGCTACTAGGTACGACATATATATATATATATATATATATATATATATATATATATATATATATATATATATATATATATAGTATATTTTGGTAGCAGTCTTTCCTGTAGACATATATTATTAAATATGACCGAAAAAGTAACATTAATAATTCTAACACGAATTTTCTCTATCTTTCTTACGTTTCTTTTCACTGTTGATGGTAATTCAAAGATCAATTCTCCAAAATTCATTTTTATTTCTAGTCTTTTATTTCAAAGACTTTAGTTTACAAACACACAACTGAAACTGAATAGAGCTTACACATCATCGATTTTATATCTACATTTGGGTGAGGTGGATGAGGTGAAAACAAATTTTCAACAATGGGTATTGAATGGGTATTAAATTCAAACACAAGACAGAACACGAAACAATGGGTATTGAATGGAAGTAATTGTAGAAAGCCTATTGGTCCATATTTCTTGATGCTTCTATATTGGAGCGGAGTCTTGAAGTGGGTAGAATATAGTTGTGCATTAATTGGCTGTTGATTGCTGGTGTTGACTTCTTGATGTGTAGTGCCTCGCAGACGTCAAGCCGCCTGCTATCGCTGTATCTATCGATGATTTCTGTGTTGTTTGCTAAGATTTCTCTGGTGATGGTTTGTTTGTGGGAAGAGATTATATGTTCCTTAATGGAGCCCTGTTGCTTATGCATCGTTAAACGCCTGGAAAGAGATGTTGTTGTCTTGCCTATATACTGGGTTATTTGAGGCTTACAGTCCCAAAGAGGGCATTTGAAGGCATAGACGACGTTGGTCTCTTTTAAAGCGTTCTGCTTTGTGTCTGGAGAGTTTCTCATGAGTAGGCTGGCCGTTTTTCTGGTTTTATAGTAAATCGTCAATTGTATCTTCTGATTTTTGTCTGTAGGGATAACGTTTCTACTGTCAATATCTTTCAGGACCCTTTCCTCCGTTTTATGGGCTGTGGAAAAGAATTTCCTGTAAAATAGTCTAACAGGGGGTATAGGTGTTGTGTTAGTTGTCTCTTCAGAGGTTGCATGGCGTTTCACTTTCCTTCTTATGATGTCTTCCACGAAACCATTGGAGAAGCCGTTGTTCACTAGGACCTGCCTTACCCTACAGAGTTCTTCGTCGACTTGCTTCCATTCTGAGCTGTGGCTGAGGGCACGGTCGACATAAGCGTTAACAACACTCCTCTTCTACCTGTCCGGGCAGTCACTGTTGGCATTCAGGCACATTCCTATGTTTGTTTCCTTAGTGTAGACTGCAGTGTGGAAAACTCCGCTCCTTTCCATGACTGTTACATCTAGAAAGGGCAGCTTCCCATCCTTCTCCATCTCGTAAGTGAAACGCAACACAGAATTCTGCTCAAATGCCTCCTTCAGCTCCTGCAGATGTCTGACATCAGGTATCTGTGTAAAAATGTCGTCAACATACCTGCAGTATATGGCCGGTTTCAAGTTCATGTCGACTAAGACTTTTTGCTCGATGGTACCCATGAAGAAGTTTGCAAACAGGACACCTAGGGGAGAACCCATGGCGACCCCATCTCCTTGCATATACATGTGTCCATCCGGGCTCAAGAAGGGTGCCTCTTTAGTACAAGGTTGGAGTAGTTTCCTTAGATTGTTTTCTGGTATGTCAAGAGGAGTACAGGCCGGATCACGGTACACTCTGTCGGCTATCATCCCGATTGTTTCATCCACAGGAACGTTGGTAAACAGAGATTCTACGTCCAACGAGGGTCTTATCCCTGTGGCCCGTGTTCCCCGTAGCAAGTCAACAAATTCCTTTGGAGACATCAGGCTGAAGGCGCAAGGGACATAAGGAGTCAGCAAGTCGTTGATTCGTTTCGCCAGTCTGTATGTGGGTGTGGGTATCTGGCTGATGATTGGCCGAAGTGGGTTTCCAGGCTTGTGTGTCTTGACATTTCCATACGCATATCCAGGTTTATATTCCCCTATAATCTTTGGCAGGTGGAGTCCAGATTTCTTGGCGTTCACAGTTTTGATCAATTTGTTGACCTTTGCTTTCAGTTCGGCTGTAGTGTCCTTCGTTACCCTTTGGAATTTAGTTTGGTCAGAGTGTATGATGTTCATTTTCGCCAGATATTCGTCTTTTTTAAGAATGACGTATATTGGCGACTTGTTGCCTCTCCTGACAACTATCTCCTTGTTCTGACGAAGGCTCTTAGATGCCGATTTGAGCTCGGGGGACAGTATGGTGCTTCTGTAGTTGCCTCGATTCTTTCCTCCTTTCGCAATAAGTTCTGCTTGTAAGGTATCTTTGGTGGTGACCTTCTTTTGTGCTTCGAGGTCGAATATGTCAGACACTCACGAGTGTCCCTAGGACCTGCAAGCCTGACACTTATGAGTGTCCCTGGGACCTGCCGGCCAGTCACTCACGATACAGTCTCAGGGACCTGCAGGCCAGTCACTCACGATACAGTCCCTGGGACCTGCAGGCCAGTCACTCACGATACAGTCCCTGGGACCTGCAGGTCAGACACTCACGATACAGTCCCTGGGACCTGCAGGCCAGACACTCACGATACTGTCCCTGGGACCTGTAGGCCAGAGTCCTTCAGCCACAGAGAAGTCTAACAATTATGTAACATGCTGTAATATTCTCTTTGCTATATTTTTCACTGTAACTTGTAAAGAATTTTGAATGAAGTTTAACATTTAAATTTTTTACTTAACTCGCCCTCCGCGGCTCAAACTTGAGCAGACTTCTTAGCGGTAGTTGGTGCTAAAGTGGCAGTGGTACACTGTGGTAGTTGGTGCTCAAGTGGCAGTGGTACACTGTGATAGTTGGTGCTCAAGTGGCAGTGGTACACTGTGGTAGTTGGTGCTCAAGAGGCAGTGGTACACTGTGGTAGTTGGTGCTCAAGTGGCAGCGGTACACAGATAGTGATAGTGGTACACAGTGGTAGTAGCGCAGTGACAGTGTTACACTAGTGGAGGTGGTGGTCACTGGTGGTGGTAAACTGATGGTGGTAGTGGTACACTAGTGGTGGTGGTGGTGGTCACTGGTGGTGGTAAACTGATGGTGGTAGTGGTACACTAGTGGTGGGGGTGGTGGTGGTCATACAAGAGAAAACTTACAAAAAACGTGACAAAGAACAGGACAAATAAGCAGAAAGGAATCCACAAGGGCCACAAACACGGCCCAAATCATCATGGCAATAACAGGAATATCACATAAATAGCAACTCAAAAGGAAATACAAAACAAGCACAACACAGAAAACAAGGCAAGGACACAGAGAGCACAAAGGGTACACATGGAAAACCACATTCAAAATTAGCCAGTGACAGGGGGGAATGAAGAGAAAAAAACACCGTAAAGCAAGTTGGGACAAAGTAAGCCAGAAAGGTAATGGGTAAACACATACCCCAACTCACAGGTGAACACAGACCCGGAACACACAGGAACCAGGATGAAAAACAGTCACACCCAACACATACATGATAAACATCGGAACACGCAGGAACTGGCACACACAGACACACACCGGAACATGCTGGAACCGGAAAACAAAAACCACAACCACACATCCAGAAGCAAAAACGCAGGAACCGGAAAATAAGGAAACCAACAACACATACACACGCGCGTATGTGGCTGTGACTGCGTATTGTGGCTGCGCTCGCACGCACGCGCAGCCACAAACACCACAGCCACATGGACATGCACAGGAACAAAACACCGGAACATGCAGGAACTGGGAAAAACATGAACAATGTCACTAATTCCCATACATATATTTCTCTGGAAACTCATTCCTTGGATACCAAGAACGTACGTATTCTAAAGCAGCCACTCCTGATTGGTAGGGCGATCGTTCCCACGCCGAAGTGGGTGCTCCATAAACTCCACAACCACGTCAGCAGGCGGCGGCGCAACCGGTGGCGACCGCACCAAAGATGGTGAAACCGATGACGAAGGTCGAAGAGGCAGCAATTCCGCCGCCGATGGAATAGGGGGCGGGGGGGATGGACTCCGCCGACAACACCACGGGAGGAGGCTCCACAGGGGACAACCCCACAATGACCAAATCTGGAACAGCATCCACAGGGACAAGCACTGGCTCAGAATCCCCTCGTCAAACATCCTTCCGCAGGTCCACCACAAGGCTCCGGCCCACACCATCAAGCTTACCATCGACAACAGGAGGAGGGACCACCCCCAACTGTGGGGAACCTTCTACAGGAGAAGAAATGGCGGTGGACATAGAAACACCATCACCGGTGGCAGCAGCAGGGGCGAGAACCTCCGCCATCACCGTCGTAGTCGAGAACACCGCCCAGGGACCACCTCACCGACACTCGCAGACTTACAAACGTTAAAATACCCCACATCAGACGAGGTAGAAGGAGAGAAATGCCGCAAACGCTTGGGACCCGGCAGCACATCTAAAGAGCAGGAGGCGGAACCAGAAGCATGGGAATTGCAGAGGGGGAGGTGGGGCGCACATTTGCTCGGCGCAAGACGTCAGCAGCCTCGACGACAGCGGGGACCAGTCCCATCACAGCAGGAGACCCCACAACCGAGGACCGCCCCTAGTAATGCCGTAAAAACTCCCAGCGTAGCCAGGACATGGAGTGGGAATGCAGAGGCAGGAGCCGCAGGACAAGTCAGAGGGACAGATGCCGAAGACGAAGGAGCAGTCACAACTGACGGAGAGGAAGCATCCAGGTGAACTACATCAGCACCAGGAATGCCATCAGCAGCAATACACCCAACCGAGGACGGCGCAACCACCGGAGCACAAGCCTCACCAGGAGCAGGTTTGACGCAAGGTGCATCACATCAGCCAAGGGCACGTCCACAACTGTATCCACCGGGGCCTCCTCCACAGCCAACAGCGAGAAATCTTCTTCACGAAAGAGATTCATCTGGGGAACGACATCCACCGAACAGGCAGCGGCTAACTGGCCCAACAACCCACAGCGAAAACACGTGTGAGGCTGACGGTCATAGTATATACCCGAATGGAATACCCCATGAGCCGCACCAAGGACGGGATATCTGATCACAGCCACATCCTGAGAGTGCGGATACCCGTCCGAACACCCTTAAGCTTCTCGGAGGAAACCAGATTGAGCCTCACACTCAAGCAACCCATCCTCGACTCAAGTCCATTACATCCAGCGGTCAACCCCACAGACGCATTCATAAATTTTAACATGCTGTTCATTCAAAACGGGAATTTTCTCAAGTATAGATTAATATTATAATATTATAATATTATAAATAGGCATATTGTGTATAAATAGGCATAGGTTAGGTTAGGTCAGGTGTTTAGGTTCTGTTGGCGATTATTTGTATTTGTAGTACGTGGGTGAAGCATTTACAGCGTTGTGGATCGAACAAAATTCGTCAGTGAAGCACTTGTTCCCGATATGTTCGAACGTCAGCAGTTGTGAGTCGTGTGTAAACCGCTTTTCGTTCATAAACAGGGGGTTTGGCGGGTGCATGGAATCACTTTTGGATCTTTGTTTGGAGGACGGGCTGCACTCAAGATAGCACCAAATTGTCCAAAGTATCGCCGCAGCAGCCCTGCCGGAAATTCAAGGAGCACACCATGCACACTGACAAAGGTGATGGCCCCACTGCTGTCCGAGACAACCACTGTACCAGCAGCATCCAGAAGGGGCAAGGACCGCCCATTATAATGTCGTAAAAACTCCGCTGTAAGCTTCCTCCTCGCAAACTTCACAATAGCTTGACATGAAGACACCAATTCCACACCATAGATTGCATCTACAGAGACACACAGCACATCACACAGTACTAACTCTACAGCAGGATAATCGGCCAGTCCAGTAAATTTCAGGCCCACCGAGCGCGCAGCAAAATGGGGGGAGAAGGGGCCCCCATCACTCATTCCACGTCAACAAACGACGTCCACCAACCACCAAGCATGCCGGGCAACAACTGGAGCACAGGCGGGCACCTCCGCTTTCCCTGCTGGCTAGTGGCCAAATCCTATAACATGGTGGTCTCCAGTGGTGGTGGTGGTACACTGGTGGTGGTCAATGGTGGTAGTAGTGGTATACTGGTTGATACCTGGTTGATGGGGTTCTGGGAGTTCTTCTACTCCCCAAGCCCGGCCCGAGGCTAGGCTTGACTTGTGAGAGTCTGGTTCACCAGGCTGTTGCTTGGAGCGGCCCGCAGGCCCACGTACCCACCACAGCCCGGTTGGTCCGGCACTCCTTGGAGGAATAAATCTAGTTTCCTCTTGAAAATGTCCACGGTTGTTCCGGCAATATTTCTTATGCTTGCTGGGAGGACGTTGAACAACCGCGGACCTCTGATGTTTATACAGTGTTCTCTGATTATGCCTATGGCACCTATGTTCTTCACTGGTTCTATTCTACATTTTCTTCCATATCGTTCACTCCAGTACGTTGTTATTTTACTGTGTAGATTTGGTACTTGGCCCTCCAGTATCTTCCAGGTGTATATTATTTGATATCTCTCTCGTCTTCTTTCTAGTGAGTACATTTGGAGGGCTTTGAGACGATCCCAATAATTTAGGTGCTTTGTTGCGTCTATGCGTGCCGTATATGGTCTCTGTATTCCCTCTATTTCAGCAATCTCTCCTGCTCTGAAGGGGGAAGTGAGTACTGAGCAGTACTCAAGACGGGACAACACAAGTGACTTGAAGAGTACAACCATTGTGATGGGATCCCTGGATTTGAAAGTTCTCGTAATCCATCCTATCATTTTTCTGGCTGTCGCAATATTTGCTTGGTTATGCTCCTTAAACGTTAGGTCGTCAGACATTATTATTCCCAAATCCTTTACATGCTGTTTTCCTACTATGGGTACATTTGATTGTGTTTTGTACTCTGTATTATGTTTAAGGTCCTCATTTTTACCGTACCTGAGTACCTGGAATTTATCACTGTTAAACATCATGTTATTTTCTGATGCCCAGTCGAAAACTTTACTAATATCAGCTTGAAATTTTTCAATGTCCTCAGCCGAGGTAATTTTCATACTGAATTTTGTGTCATCTGCAAAGGATGATACGAAGCTGTGACTTGTATTTTTGTCTATATCTGATATGAGAATAAGGAAAGGCAGCGGTGCAAGGACTGTACCCTGAGGTACAGAGCTTTTCACTGCACTTGGACTAGATTTTATATGATTGACCGTTACTCGCCGAGTCCTGTTTGACAGAAAACATCCAGCGTCCTATTTTACCGGTTATTCCCATTACTTCATTTTGTGTGCTATCACGCCATGGTCACATTTATCGAAAGCCTTTGCGAAGTCTGTGTATATCACATCAGCATTCTGTTTTTCTTCTAATGCCTCAGTGACTTTGTCGTAGTGCTAGGGTAGCTGTGAGAGGCACGATCTTCCCGCTCGAAATCATGTTGGCCTGGGTTGTGAAGGTCATTGGTCTCCATGAAATTGGTGACCTGACTCCTAATCACTCTCTCAAATACTTTTATGATGTGCGATGTTAGTGCAACTGGTCTATCTATACTGGTTGTGGTAACAGTACACTTGTGGTGATGGTACTCTGGTGGTGGTGGCACCCTGATTGTTATGACATCATGGATCAGTGAAACGCTTCTCTAAGTAATTCCTGGCCATTGGGACGCTTTCTTAGTAGTAATTGCTTAGTGGTAGTGGTTGTGTGAGTGTTGTGGCGCTATGAGGGTAGCTTCACCACCACCATGATCCAGGATATATCCATGTATCAGCCCATTCTCCTGTTTTGGTAGTGCTTATTGTAACGATGAGTATCATAGAATAAACCGACGTACAACGAAATTAGAAATCTGAACTATTATGTTGGAAAACCGGAAAACTATTTCTTACTTGTGTTGCTTTAACAAACTAACCTAACATAACATCCCTAGGCCTAATACATAATATCTGAGGCCTAATATAGTACATATGTGTGCTAGGCCTAGGAATATTTAAGTTTTTTTTTAACTGCATTTATTTTAAAAGAATTCCTTATTAGTCAGAATACTACTATCTAAAAGCTAAGTACATACGAATTCGTGACTATTGACGACGGTTCAAATATTGAACCGTCGTCAATACGGCGAACCGTCGGTACTCTGGTGGTGGTGGCACCCTGATTGTTATGACATCATGGATCAGTGAAACGCTTCTCTAAGTAATTCCTGGCCATTGGGACGCTTTCTTAGTAGTAATTGCTTAGTGGTAGTGGTTGTGTGAGTGTTGTGGCGCTATGAGGGTAGCTTCACCACCACCATGATCCAGGATATATCCATGTATCAGCCCATTCTCCTGTTTTGGTAGTGCTTATTGTAACGATGAGTATCATAGAATAAACCGACGTACAACGAAATTAGAAATCTGAACTATTATGTTGGAAAACCGGAAAACTATTTCTTACTTGTGTTGCTTTAACAAACTAACCTAACATAACATCCCTAGGCCTAATACATAATATCTGAGGCCTAATATAGTACATATGTGTGCTAGGCCTAGGAATATTTAAGTTTTTTTTTAACTGCATTTATTTTAAAAGAATTCCTTATTAGTCAGAATACTACTATCTAAAAGCTAAGTACATACGAATTCGTGACTATTGAAGTGGTTCAAATAGCTTCGGCTATCACTTCCTTATGTCCGGTCGTGATGGTCAAGCTGATTAAGGTGTCCCTGTACATACCAGTTGCGTTGCTCCTGGCAGTATGGGTTCGAGTCACTTCTGGGGTGTGAGTTTTCAGTTGTATATAGTCCTGGGGACCATTCAGGCTTGTTTGCATTTGTGTTCCTCACGTGTGCCCCAAAGAATGAGGTGATTTGATAAAATGCTATGCCCAAGATTACCATCCGAGTGCCGGCGGGGAAGTGGTTCAAATAGCTTCGGCTATCACTTCCTTATGTCCGGTCGTGATGGTCAAGCGGATTAAGGCGTCCCTGTACATACCAGTTGCGTTGCTCCTGGCAGTATGGGTTCGAGTCACTTCTGGGGTGTGAATTTTCAGTTATATATATATATATATATATATATATATATATATATATATATATATATATATATATATATAATATATAATATATATATATATATATATATATATATATATATATATATATATATATATATATATATAAGTATATATTTATGACTATATATATATATATATGTTGTTAAATATGACTGAAAGGGTAAGATCAATGATTTTAACACGAATCTTCTCAATATTTCTTATTTTTTTCTTCACTGTCGAGGGTAATTGAAAAATTAACTCTCCAAATTTCATTTCACATTTTTATTTATTGTATGATGCCTAGAAGCGTTTTATAAGAGATTTCTCACATTTTCAGAGACAAATTTTTATGTTCTCGGTTTCATCTTTATATATGTTTTTGGGTGATAAAACACGAACAAATGGGTAATCATACCTTACCTTGAGGTGCTTCCGGGGCTTAGCGTCCCCGCGGCCCGGTCGTCGACCAGGCCTCCTGGTTGCCGGACTGATCAACCAGGCTGTTGGACGCGGCTGCTCGCAGCCAGACGTATGAGTCACAGCCTGGTTGATCAGGAATCCTTTGGAGGTGCTTATCCAGTTCTCTCTTGAACACTGTGAGGGGTCGGCCAGTTATGCCCCTTATGTGTAGTGGAAGAGTGTTGAACAGTCTCGGACCTCTGATGTTGATAGAGTTCTCTCTCAGAGTACCAGTTGCACCTCTGTTTTTCAACGGGGGTATTCTGCACATCCTGCCATGTCTTCTGGTCTCATGTGATGTTATTTCTGTGTCCAGGTTTGGGACCAGCCCCTCTAATATTTTCCACGTGTAAATTATTATGTACCTCTCCCGCCTGCGCTCAAGGGAGTACAGTTTTAGGCTCTTTAGTCGGTCCCAATAGTTTAGATGTTTTACTGAGTGGATTCTAGCAGTAAAGGATCTCTGCACGCTCTCCAGGTCAGCAATTTCTCCAGCTTTGAAAGGTGCTGTCGTTGTGCAGCAGTACTCTACTCTAGAGAGCACAAGCGTTTTGAAAAGTATCATCATCGGTATAGCATCTCTAGTGTGAAAAGTTCTTGTTATCCAACCTGTCATTTTTCTTGCAGTTGTGACGGCTACTTTATTGTGTTCTTTAAAGGTAAGGTCTTCCGACATGAGTACACCCAGATCCTTTACATTGCCTTTTCGTTCTATGTTATGATTTGCCTGAGTTTTGTACATGGTTTCCGTTTTTATATTTTCATTTTTTCGATAGCGCATGAGCTGGAACTTATCTTCGTTAAACACCATATTATTTTCTGCAGCCCATAGAAAGACCTGATCTACATCTGACTGGAGGTTCGCCGTGTCCTCTATGTTGCCTACTCTCATGAAGATCCTAGTGTCATCTGCAAAGGATGATACAGTCCTATAGGTTGTGTTCTTGTCTATGTCCGATATGAGGATGAGAAAAAGTACTGGAGCAAGCACAGTACCCTGGGGGACTGAGCTCTTCACGGTTGATGGGCTGAATTTTATTTTGTTGACTATTACACATTGGGTTCTGTTGGTCAGGAAATTGTAGATCCATCTGCCTATTTTTCCGGTAATTCCTTTTGAACGCATTTTATGTGCAATAACACCATGGTCACATTTATCAAAAGCTTTTGCGAAATCTGTGTAAATTACATCCGCGTTATGTTTGTCTTCCATAGCATCTAATGCTATATCATAGTGGTCCAGCAACTGCGACAGGCAAGAGCGCCCTGTTCTGAAACCATGTTGTCCGGGGTTATGGAGTTGCTGTGATTCCATGTATTTTGTGATTTTAATTCTTAGCACTCTCTCAAAAATTTTTATGATGTGCGATGTTAGCGCTATCGGTCTGTAATTTTTTGCCTCTGCCTTATTTCCTCCTTTATGAAGTGGTGCTATCTCTGCTGTTTTTAGTATATCAGGAATAACGCCAGTATCTAGGCTTTGTCTCCACAGAATGTGGAGGGCCTGCGATAGTGGTTTTTTACAGTTCTTTATGAATATGGAGTTCCAAGAATCCGGGCCTGGTGCAGAGTGCATAGGCATACTGTTTATGGCTTCTTCAAAATCCAGTGGGGAAAGGGTGACGTCTGATATATGATTTGATGTTGGTATCGTATCCATGAAAAATTCATTTGGGTTATCAATCTTTAGTGTGTTTAATGGCTCGCTGAAA
Organism: Procambarus clarkii; assembly: GCF_040958095.1. NCBI lineage: Eukaryota > Metazoa > Arthropoda > Malacostraca > Decapoda > Cambaridae > Procambarus > Procambarus clarkii. The sequence continues at coordinate 5,796,799 of NC_091205.1, read as the reverse complement.
ACAGAGTCGTACTGCGTCGTCAGTAGCTCGCTCATTTCTTTGTTGTCATCGGTGAAAGTTCCATCTCCCTTTCGCAGGGTCCCGATACTAGATGTGGTTTTTGATCTTGATTTTGCATAGGAGAAAAAATATTTCGGATTTCTTTCTATTTCACTGATGGCCTTTTGCTCTCTTTGCCTCTCTTGGGTTTTGTATGATTCTTGTAGCTTCCGTTCAATTGTTTCTATTTCTCTTCCTAACCTTCTTCGCCGTTCTTGAGATAGGGTGCGACTCTCAAGTTGTTCCGCGATTCGTTTTCTTCGCCTATATAGGGAACGACGTTCCCGTTCCAATCTGCATCTCTTCCTCTTTTTTTCTTAGAGGTATGCGGTTTGAACATATTTCTAGTGCTACTGAGCTTATTTTTTCCAGGCACTGGTTCAGGTTTGCATTTTCTAGCTGTTCTTCCCAGTTTATTTCTGTGAAGTCCTGGTTTATTTGCTCCCATTTGCTTATCATGAGGTAAAGATAATTTTACATAGTCAGAACATGAATTATTGCGTATTTTCTCTTTTTGGTTCGGGGTCTTGAAGTGGGTAGAATGTAATTATGTATTAATTGGCAGTTGATTGCTGTTGACTTTTTGATGTGTAGGGCGTCACTGATGTCGAGCCTCCTGCTGTCGCTGTATCTATCGATAATTTCTGTGTTGCTTGTTAAGATTTCTCTGGTGATGGTCTGGTTGTGTGAGGAGATTATATGCTTCTTGATGAAACCCTGTTGTTTGTGCATTGTTAATCGCCTAGAAAGAGACGTTGGAGCCATCAAGGAGCATATAATCTCCTCACACAACCAGACCATAACCAGAGAAATCTGATGATGGTCTGGTTGTGTGCCACCTATGTAATGTAAATGGGTGGCTAAGGTCACCCATTTACATTACATTAACACAGTAAATAACTGTAGTACTAACAAATACTGTAGTCTAATTACCACCATATGTGTTATTATTTATATCAAGCAAACGGTAAATGTTTATAGCCAATTATTATCACCCCAATTTATGGGATAAGTTGTCCACATTTACTCCCAACTAGGTGCAGGTAAAACTGGCAGGCTCAATTTAAAATACAGTCCACTTAGATTTTAATTCAATATTGAAGTAAAAAAAAAAATTAAAAAAATAATCACTAATTAAGAGCACAAACTGCCTGCTAGGATTATCCCACATACGTTTGGTCAACTGGCAAACCATGCACACCATTTATAATGGCCACTACAATCATATACACAATTTGTTTTACCGGATACAATACTTCTTATGGTTGACGTAGAGGTCGCAGGTGCTGGATCACTATTGAGCGGTCTATTTTCAGACCTCTGTAGTGCCGCGAATGCGAACCTCAGGGAGACACTCAGTCTCCCGACTTTGTTTACAATCTCTCTCTACGTGTATGGGCGCATGACTCGCCGCTCCTTCCCGCAGCCTGTGTTCCAATACTATTTTTCCCAAATATTCTATCTTAAGGATTAAGGGAGCTAAGCTATACTTTATGGTGTAATTAATTATATTCAGGCCCAATAAATATTTTTTTATTAAGTTCAAACACTAGACTGTTGTTTAAGGAGTAATTGGAGTTTAATATATACGTGTTGTTGTGATGACATCACAAAATCTCCCATTCTCTTTAAAGTTTCTGTTAATGGCTAATTAAAGAAAATTAACTACATCGATGATGCTTACTATGTTAACATTTATGTATCGGATTTCCGACAATTCGTTACCAATAATAACAGAGATTAAAGTAGACTAACTCGTCCTCTTTTAACATGTTTCTCGTTAAACTGTCTCACAAATTTAATTTCATTGTCATAAAACACACTAATTCAAACAACCGATTTAACCTGATGACCTTGACAAATCTAGTAAAAAAAAACAGGCCAATATAGATAAGGGGACCTCGTAGCCTGGTGAATAGCGCGCAGGACTCGTAATTCTGTGGCGCGGGTTCGATTCCCGCACGAGGCAGAAACAAATGGGCAAAGTTTCTTTCACCTGAATGCCCCTGTTACCTAGCAGTAAATAGGTACCTGGGAGTTAGTCAGCTGTCACGGGCTGACAGCTGACTAACAATTTAGCAAGAAAGAGAAGGATGGGTGGACTGCATTTTTTTGGACTGTCGGAAAGCCTTTGACACAGTACCCCATAAAAAGTTGATGCATAAGCTGGAGAAACAGGCAGGAGTAACTGGTAGGGCGCTCCAGTGGATAAGGGAGTACCTAAGCAATAGGAAGCAGAGAGTTACAGTGAGGGGTGAGACCTCAGAATGGCGTGAAGTCACCAGTGGAGTCCCACAGGGCTCTGTACTTGGACCTATCCTGTTTCTGATATACGTAAATGATCTCCCAGAGGGTATAGACTCATTCTTCTCAATGTTTGCTGACGACGCCAAAATTATGAGAAGGATTAAGACAGAGGAGGACAGCTTGAGGCTTCAATAAGACCTGGACAAGCTGCAGGAATGGTCGAACAAATGGCTGTTAGAGTTTAATCCAAGCAAATGTAATGTAATGAAGATAGGGGTAGGAAGCAGGATACCAAATACAAGGTATCACTTGGGAGATGAAATACTTCAAGAGTCCGAGAGAAAGACCTGGGGGTTGATATCACGCCAGACCTGTCCCCTGATGCTCATATTAAGAGGATAACAGCAGCAGCATATGCCAGGTTGGCTAACATAAGAACGGCCTTTAGAAACTTGTGTAAGGAATCTTTCAGAACATTATATACCACATATGTCAGACCAATCCTGGAGTATGCGGCACCAGCATGGAGTCCATATCTAGTCAAGCATTAGACTAAAATGGAAAAGATTCAAAGGTTTGCCACCAGACTAGTACCCGAGCTGAGAGGTATGAGCTACGAGGAGAGACTACTGGAATTAAACCTCACTTCGTTGGAAGACAGAAGAGTTAGGGGGGACATGATCACCACATTCAAGATCCTCAAGGGAATTGACAGGGTTGATAAAGACAGGCTGTTTAACACAAGGGGCACGCGCACTAGGGGACACAGGTGGAAACTGAGTGCCCAAATGAGCCACAGAGATATTAGAAAGAACTTTTTTAGTGTCAGAGTGGTTGACAAATGGAATGCATTAGGAAGTGATGTGGTGGAGGCTGACTCCATACACAGTTTCAAGTGTAGATATGATAGAGCCCAATAGGCTCAGTAAGCTGTACACCTGTTGATTGACAGTTGAGAGGCGGGACCAAAGAGCCAGAGCTCAACCCCCGCAAGCACAACTAGGTGAGTACAACTAGGTGAGTACACACAGTCACGTGGGGTGGGCCGGGGCTCTGCTAGCACTCGGCTGCTAGGGGCTCAAAAGGCCGAATACTCAGCCCCTCCGACTCCCGCGATTCACCGGAGTCTCCTTGGTCACACAGGAGAGGACCAACAATGCCCACCTCTGCAGGTCTTTGCTTCCACCACAAAAAGGGGGGTGCCACTGATTCACCCTGGAAGCCCTTCAGTCAAACACGGGGAAACTGCTGTTAACAGTTCCGGCCTAGACCCGTGGAGGAGTGAAGGAAGACTCAGGCTTACCTCATAACCATAACCTCCCTGAGTCTTGCCTGCCAGACAAAAAGGTTGCAGGAACTCTTTTCCCGCCTGTTCTCTATCTTCTTCTTAACAAGGTCGCCAGCTGGGTTATTATATCTGCACCCTAGCAAAGCAGTTCAGTGGGTGTATTATATATTGTTTGTAGCCAGAAGATTGCTACTCCCATAGATCTGCTACTAGACTGTCGGCCCAGGGTACTCTCCCAGGAAGGTCTGTGTGGCTTTACCTCTCTCTAGCCACTACGTTACTAATTGCCACCATTCAGGCACTGGTACTGATCGGATGGCTAAGGGTATGTTACGGCCCTCTCGGGTCGCAACTGGGTTCTTACTCTGATGTTGTTAGAGGAAGGGTATCCGGCCCCAAGCCAGTAGTGGCTTTCAAGGGATGTGATCCGTAACGCAAGTAAATTAAAAGGGGAAGGGAAAGAAAGGCAAAAACTTAAGATTACAATTAATACCTTCACCAATAAATATATATAAGAAGATTACACGGGGGGGGGGGGGGTATAAACACTGCACAGGGGTATTATCTACACTGTCGTCTTCTTCTGAAGACTCTGCATCTTCTCGGTGCCAAGTTCTCGGTGCTCTCGTGGCCTCACGACGAATCCTTCGAAAAGCTGAGTCTACCCCGGCCACAGGCCAGCCAAAACACAGTTCCACTGGGGGCACCACCGTGGAGGCCGTCAACCACAAGTCCAGCAGACAGCTGGCAGGTTCCTGATCAGCAACGCTGGTCAGGCCACTCCATGAGCGATACTAGGGTAGCGCCCTAGTCAGGAGCCTCGTGTGATACCACAGATCACTCTCCTGTCCACAATACCCCAGTGGTTAAGCGTCTCCACCAGTCAGTCCCAGGTACGACAATCCTTCAACTGCCACTTCACTGGCAGGGTAACACCACAGTGTTCATCCGGGAGGCGACTCACAGCTGCTGCAGCAAAACACTTGGTGTCGAGACGGCTGCCTTGGGTAGACTCGCCTCAACTTCCCTTACAACAGTCCCAGGTCGACTCTGTAAGCAGACACGTCATCAATAACAGGGACACACTAAAGCACCTCACAGGCTCAGACACAAACGCTCGACGTATCCACTCCATAGATGGCGTTGTCGTCTGAGCACCACCTCACTAGAGGTCAGCAGCGGCTGTGTTGTGAGCTGAACAGGACTGGAAACTGGCCCTCGTGGCCAGTACACCTCGTCCTCACCAGGTGTCGTCATCCATTTGAAGGGGGTTTCGGGAGCTGACCCACAGATGGCGCGGTCGTCACTGCTCCGTGCTCGGACGCTGGATTCGGGTCCGTAACACCTCCCCACCAAAAAGAATTTGGTTTGGGTTTCTAGAAAGAAAAACACAAACCAAATTAGTATGTGGATACAACTCCATACAGACTCACGTACACTTTGAACTGGAGTGATGAGGCTGTCTTGTCCACAGAACTGTTCTACTGGGCAATTCCGGCACAACGGGAACTTGCAGATAGAAGGCAATGACCTGCCTGACGTAAACTTCCACCTCTCCACTGCGAGGGGGGGCATCATCTCACATCTCTCGAGTAAGGATCGATATCGACCCGATCTAGGGCGACTCGACACTTTCCTATGTCGTGGCACCGATGATGGCTGGTCACAGACGGTATTTCTGGTGCCGGTCCGGTAGTCCTTCAGGGAGACGGGAACCTGGAATACAGGGGTCGGATCTTTTAGAGTCACAGCGACAGTTAAATCAGTACTCATAGCATACGCCTCTACTACGCTCACACCTAGTTCCAACGGGGCTGTTCGTACATCGAAGATGGCATTCGCTCTGCCACCGTCAGGTCGACCAATGTTCCGCATAACGCTGCATCTAGGCTCAGCAATCACGTGGGGGGGTGTCAATCTGTCGGAAACAGTCACTCACATTATCATATCTCGTACCTCCTGTATCTACCATTACCTTCCAGGTCCCTTCTTCAACTGCAACACTCACTGTGCACGTCTCCAATCCCTGGGACCTCTTCATGGCGTTCACGGGAGCCATCATCTGCCGGGTCGTCCACTGGTCCTTACTGAGAGCACACACAAGAATCAAACAAAATACCGCTAAGAAACATTTGGCTAACTTAGGGATAAGCTTCCTGAGCCTGTCATGTCCATAACCGGCTATAATCATCAGCCTGGTTTGGACCGAAGAGGGCACTAGACCTTTTGAACATACCTCACATACCTCCGACGTCTGGGGAATCTCTGGTCTGTTCAGCATACATTGTACTTCGCCATACTGCAAGTACTCAGGTGCCTTCACTCCAGGCTCTTTGGTATCCGTGGGTGCTTGTACACGAGGCCTCTCTTCTCGCTCAGTCGCTTCTGCTACCTTAACCGCATGTTTCTTATCGGGAGAAGAATTGGGAGACTCTGCTAGAATGCTGTAGACTCTGTCGTCAATCTGTAGGCGAGAGGACAAATTAAACATATTTAAATCCGGGTGTGTCTTTACCTGGATATTACCGCGGCCTGTCGTTACCTCAGACCTTGCTGTTCTGGCTGACTCGTCCGCGACCTTGGGAAGATTGTTGCTCCAATCTGTCACCAAGTCGTTGGCTAGTACCACGTCAATCCCAGCTACAGGGAGGGTATCGACCACTGCCAATGCACATGTGCCGCTGAAATAAGGCGAGTCGAGATGTACCGGCACTAAGGTGGCGATATACTGCGTCCTAGAAAACCCAACCAGGACAACCTGTTGTCTTCTGTCCACACTTACTCCCTCGGGCAACGAGTTTTTCACGATCAGGGACTGGGCTGCTCCACTATCTCTGAGCACTACAACAGATCTACCAGTATGATCACTCGTTACATACCCGCTTGAAGTGTGAGGGGCGAACAAACTTGGTCCTTCCTGCGTCATCGTCGACTGGCTTCCTGCTGGTGGTGTAACACAGCTCATCAACATCACCTCCCTACGAGCGCCGTTACCTCTTCTGCCTCGGCACATAGCAGCTACATGCCCTTTCTGCCCACAAGTCCAGCACACCACATTCCTCCACGGACTACGGAGTTTCGGACTGCTAAGATTGGTCCTTCGAGGGCTACTTGGGGGCGTCTTCTTAGCGCTTCGTGGGACGGGGGTCTCCTCTTCGTCATGAGGTTTGTCAAACCGGCGTTGGTAATTCCTCGGGACGTACTTAGCAGAAGGCCTATGCGTTAGGATGTATTCTTCAGCCATGATGGCTGCCGCACTCAAGGTCTCCACCTGCTGCTCCTCTAAGTACGTCTTCAGGTCTCCAGACAAACAATCCTTGAAGTCCTCTAACAGTATGAGCTGCTCGAGGTCTTCTTTGGTCTCCACCCTCCGAGAGGTACACCATTCCTGAAAAAGTCGCTCCTTGATGGTGGCAAATTCGGTGAAAGTGTGCTCTGAGGTCTTCTTCAGGTTTCTAAACTTTTGCCTGTAAGCCTCAGGTACCAACTGGTAAGCCATGAGCACCACTTTCTTCACCTTGTCGTAATCGCCGGAGTCGTCAAGGGATAACGTGGAGTAGGCGATTTGGGCCTTCCCAGTCAAGACTGACTGTATCATGATGGCCCAATTCTCCCTTGGCCACTCCAAAGAGGCAGCGACTTTCTCGAAGGCTGCGAAGAACTTTGAAACTTCCCTCTCGTTGAATTTTGGGACCATTTTGATGTTCCTTACCGGATCGAAACTACTGGTGTCCGCTGTTTGCCTCCGACCACCGCCTAACCGCAATACTTCTAGTTCATGTTGTCTCTGTCTTTCCTTTTCTTCTCTCTCTCTCTGTTTCTCTTCCCTTTCTCGTTCTTCTCTTTCTCGTTTCTCTTCTCTTTCTCGCTCTTCTCTTTCTCTTTCCCGTTCTTCTCTTTCTCGTTTCTCTTCTCTTTCTCGCTCTTCTCTTCTTTCTTCTCGTTCTAATTCTAAACGCCTCATCTCTAATTCTTTTCCTAATCTCTCTCTTTCCATATCTTGTCTTTCTCTTTCCATTTCCAATTTCTTATCTTCTCTCTTTCTCGCTTCCTCTTCTCTCTCTTTAGCGATTTCTAGCTTTTTCCATTCTATTTCACGATGGATCTCTAGTTCACGCATTTTCACAGTAAGTACACTTATATTTAGTTCACTCTCATCACTTTCGATATCACTGCTCTTACCTTCCTTTTCAGTGGAAGCTATTTCCTCGCCTTCCTTTATACTAGGAGTCTCGCCTTCCTGTTTCTCTGCCTTCAAATGCCGGTGAACCTTGGACAAGATCTCCACACAGGAATCACTGGCACGGATCTTTATCTCCAGGTAGGCACTGACTAGTACAAGTTCCGGTTTGCTCAGATATTTTAATCTGGCAAGACAGTCCTCTCTGTTCAGAAAAGCCTGAACATCGTCCAGATCATCGATGGTAGCTTTTTCTGCCATTGTCACAGATGGAACACTTAGCACTTAACACACCGCTTTCACGTTAGCACTTAACGCACCGAGCACTGTTCTACGTCAATATTGCACTTTATCCCACCTGGCGCCTCACTTGCCAATATTGCACGTAATTACTTCGGGCACCGCACTTATGCAATATTGCACTTAATCACAGCGAACACCGCGCTCTACAATATTGCACTGAATCACTGAGCACCGCACTACACAATATTGCACTTAATCACTGCGAACACCTCGCTCTACAATATTGCACTTAATCACACCGAGCACCGCACTACACAATACTGCACTTAGTCACTCTGAGCACCGCACAGGACGTATAACATCCCAATCGTCACACACAGGGGGAGTTATTTACAGGGATTACGCCACTTCACCACCCCTGTCAAACATACTTGACAAGGGGACGGATCCCGCTGGGGATGCCAATTATGTTACGGCCCTCTCGGGTCGCAACTGGGTTCTTACTCTGATGTTGTTAGAGGAAGGGTATCCAGCCCCAAGCCAGTAGTGGCTTTCAAGGGATGTGATCCGTAACGCAAGTAAATTAAAAGGGGAAGGGAAAGAAAGGCAAAAACTTAAGATTATAATTAATACCTTCACCAATAAATATATATAAGAAGATTACACGGGGGGGGGGGGGGGTATAAACACTGCACAGGGGTATTATCTACACTGTCGTCTTCTGAAGACTCTGGATCTTCTCGGTGCCAAGTTCTCGGTGCTCTCATGGCCTCACGACGAATCCTTCGAAAAGCTGACTCTACCCCGGCCACAGGCCAGCCAAAACACAGTTCCACTGGGGGCACCACCGTGGAGGCCGTCAGCCACAAGTCCAGCAGACAGCTGGCAGGTTCCGGATCAGCAACGCTGGTCAGGCCACTCCACGAGCGATACTAGGGTAGCGCCCTAGTCAGGAGCCTCGTGTGATACCACAGATCACTCTCCTGTCCACAATACCCCAGTGGTTAAGCGTCTCCACCAGTCAGTCCCAGGTACGACAATCCTTCAACTGCCACTTCACTGGCAGGGTAACACCACAGTGTTCATCCGGGAGGCGACTCACAGCTGCTGCAGCAAAACACTTGGTGTCGAGACGGCTGCCTTGGGTAGACTCGCCTCAACTTCCCTTACAACAGTCCCAGGTCGACTCTGTAAGCAGACACGTCATCAATAACAGGGACACACTAAAGCACCTCACTTACAGGCTCAGACACAAACGCCCGACGTATCCACTCCATAGATGGCGTTGTTGTCTGAGCACCACCTCACCAGAGGTCAACAGCGGCTGTGTTGTGAGCTGAACAGGACTGGAAACTGGCCCTTGTAGCCAGTACACCTCGTCCTCACCAGGTGTCGTCGTCCATTTGGAGGGGGTTTCGGGTCCGTAACAGGGTACACTTTTATGTAAGTCTGTGCTCTCTTCACCACTCTCCAGGCGATAAGAACTTCTATAGAGAACGTAGTGTTCCCTAGGTGGTACTATGATAACCTTCGTGTATGCTCATAGAGAAATATTATATTGGAGGCACACTTAAACACAATGATAAAAGTGTGAATTTACTGATGCAAATTACATGATCACCTATACAATCACAAGTAATACATGAATATGAAAATAAGGATAATAAATTGGAGATTGTCAGCCTCTTCTTCCACGACCTCCAACACTCCTTCAACTGGGCAGAAAGACAGGAGTCCCACACTCTCTCACAGGAGGGCCTCTTCACCACGTCGGCGCCTCTTCTTCACTGTCCTGCCATCCATACACACTGTCCCCTCTGACAGTCCTGGACACAAGCTGCCTGGCAGCCTATACTACTACTAAAGTATTAATGTCCTATTTCCACATACATAAGTAACTATTGTGGCCTAACTAGCCTACTCACACAAGGGGTAATGGGAGGGAAAATGATCTACCTTACATTCCTGGCTCACGACGCCTGTCCCTCGATGGTGTGAGGTTCCCACGCTTCCTGAGTCGATCCTTGACGGTCCAGTAACGTTCCACAGGTCCTCAGGTGTCGTGGAGCCTTCGCGTCGTCGCCGTTCCAATCCCTGAGATTCAGCTACCCCAATCCAGGTTCATCGATAGGCGCTGAGCTAATCACTATTTTCCCACACTCGCCCCTTCCACAAGGCGTTGCTCCTTGTCCTAGGCACGGTGTCGTCCTTCCAAAACCCTCAGTGGATGTGACCCGGTCACAGCTAGGCTTGCCCGCCACACCTTTTCAGGCCCTCAACGTCCAGCGTCGCCGCCCAGCGTCGTCACCGAATATTTTCCAAGTTTGGCACTCTTTCGCTCACTAAACTTGGTTCCTTTTTGCTTCCCAGAAGCGCGGGGTCTCCAATACCTCAGATGGGCTGCGATAGCCAGCACTAATCCACTAAGAAAGGCTTGTAGAGCCTCTAACCCTCGAGAGCAGACCGAGGCGCGTCCTCTCGCTTCCGAGGTCAGGTCAACTCTGACGTTGGCGCCGCCCGGGGCACTCGGTGACGTCACGGCGGGCCCTGATTGGTCGCCCGCGACCTAAGTCGGCCAATCCGCGATCGGCTAGTGTCCCTTCCAAAAGGTCATATCTGCATTAGGGGATACTCTTTCATTTTATAACAGGGCACCAATTTCCCCTTACTTACAACTTATAATGTAACGTTCTCCCTTTACTGGCAGCCGGTCTGGTCGCCACATATATCAATAGACTCCCTGAACCTCAGAGAATCAGTAGGGAGAGCTGAATATGACTCTTAAAGCAGGCAAACGAAAGAGCCTAGGAGAGGGCACCGTAACAACACACACACACACACACACACACACATACTGACAAGGTACATAAGGTGAATACACAAACACACACCAGTGTGTGGGGGGTGGGGCGGTTGCTGAGCGGACAGCATTCTGGACATGTGATCCTGTGGTCCCGGATTCGATCCCGGGCGCCGGCGAGAAAAGATAGGCAGAGTTTCTTTCACCCTATGCCCCTGTTACCTAGCAGTAAATAGGTACCTGGGATTTAGTCAGCTGTCACGGGCTGCTTCCTGGGGTGCGTGTGTGTGTGTGGTATGGAAAAAAAAGTATTAGTAGAAATAGTTGATTGATGGTTGAGAGGCGGGCCGAAAGAGCAGAGCTAAATGCCCGCAAGCACATCTAGGTGAATACACACACATACTGATAGGGTAGATAAGGTGAATACATAGGTATTGAAAGAGTTTGCAGGAGCACTTTGCTTGCCACTCTCCATAATGTATAGTAGGTCACTGGAAGTGGGAGACCTACCAGAAATATGGAAGACTGCTAATGTAGTACCAATATACAAAAAGGGTGACAGACAAGAGGCACTGAACTACAGGCCAGTGTCCTTAACTTGTATACCATGCAAGGTGATGGAGAAGATTGTGAGAAAAAACCTAGTAACACATCTGGAGAGAAGAGACTTCGTGACAACCCATCAACATGGGTTCAGGGAGGGTAAATCTTGCCTTACGGGCTTGATAGAATTCTATGATCAGGTGACAAAGATTTAGCAAGAAAGAGAAGGATGGGTGGACTGCATTTTTTTGGACTGTCGGAAAGCCTTTGACACAGTACCCCATAAAAAGTTGATGCATAAGCTGGAGAAACAGGCAGGAGTAACTGGTAGGGCGCTCCAGTGGATAAGGGAGTACCTAAGCAATAGGAAGCAGAGAGTTACAGTGAGGGGTGAGACCTCAGAATGGCGTGAAGTCACCAGTGGAGTCCCACAGGGCTCTGTACTTGGACCTATCCTGTTTCTGATATACGTAAATGATCTCCCAGAGGGTATAGACTCATTCCTCTCAATGTTTGCTGACGACGCCAAAGTTATGAGAAGGATTAAGACAGAGGAGGACAGCTTGAGGCTTCAAGAAGACCTGGACAAGCTGCAGGAATGGTCGGACAAATGGCTGTTAGAGTTTAACCCAAGCAAATGTAATGTAATGAAGATAGGGGTAAAAAGCAGGAGACCAGATACAAGGTATTATTTGGGAGATGAAATACTTCAAGAGTCAGAGAGAGAGAAAGACCTGGGGGTTGATATCACGCCAGACCTGTCCCCTGAAGCTCATATCAAGAGGATAACATCAGCAGCATATGCCAGGTTGGCTAACATAAGAACGGCCTTTAGAAATTTGTGTAAGGAATCTTTCAGAACATTATATACCACATATGTCAGACCAATACTGGAGTATGCTGCTCCAGCATGGAGTCCATATCTAGTCAAGCATAAGACTAAACTGGAAAAGGTTCAAAGGTTTGCCACCAGACTAGTACCCGAGCTGAGAGGTATGAGCTATGAGGAGAGACTACGGGAATTAAACCTCACTTCGTTGGAAGACAGAAGAGTTAGGGGAGACATGATCACTACATTCAAGATTATCAAGGGAATCGACAGGGTTGATAAAGACAGGCTATTTAACACAAGGGGCACACGCACTAGGGGACACAGATGGAAACTGAGTGCCCAAATGATCCACAGTGATATTAGAAAGAACTTTTTTAGTGTTAGAGTGGTTGACAAATGGAATGCATTAGGAAGTAATGTGGTGGAGGCTGACTCCATACACAGTTTCAAGTGTAGATATGATTGAGCCCAATAGGCTCAGGAACCTGTACACCTGTTGATTGACGGTTGAGAGGCGGGACCAAAGAGCCAGAGCTCAACCCCCGCAAGCACAACTAGGTGAGTACACACACTGTGTTTGAGGCGGGACGAAAGAGCCAGAGCTCAACCCCCGCAAGCACAACTTGGTGAGTACACTCACGGCCCAACAGCTTTTCTCACATCCAGCTCCAATAGGTGCTTCTTGATCTCATCTCTTGTAATTTCGAACCTTTGCAAGGTCGCCTGGTTTGCTGCCACCTCTCCTAGCGCCGTGACCTCTCCTTGTTCTATTGTAAAGACCTCCTGGAACCTTTTGTTGAGTTCTTCACACACCTCTTTGTCATTCTCTGTGTACCTGTCCTCATCCGTCCTAAGTTTCATCACCTGTTCCTTCACTGTTGTCTTTCTCCTGATGTGACTGTGTAGTTGCTTTGGTTCGGTCTTGGCTTTATTAGCTATATCATTTTCATACCTTTTCTCAGCTGCTCTTCATACACTAACATACTCGTTCCTGGTTCTCTGGTATCTCTCTCTCTCTACTTTCTGGTGTTCTGTTATTACGGAAGTTCCTCCATGCCCTTTTGTTCAGCTCCTTTGCTTTCATACATTCCCTATTAAACCACGGATTCTTTCTTTGCTTCTCGTTTTTTTCCTTTCGGGCTGGGATAAACCTGCTTACCGCCCCCTGACACTTTTGGGTGACATAGTCCATCATGTCTTGTACGGACTTGGTTCTGAGTTCTGTGTCCCATTGTATATCCCTTAGGAATTTATTCATCTCCTCATAGTTTCCCTTTCGGTATGCCAGCCCTTTGTTCCAGTTCTTTTTTGGGGGAGATAATTCCTAGCTCAACCAGGTACTCAAAGCTCAATACACTATGATCACTCATTTCCAAGGGGGCTTCCAACTTAGTTTCCCTTATATCAGACTCATTTAGGGTAAATATCAAATCAAGCAAAGCTGGTTTATCCTCTCCTCTCATTCTTGGCGGTCCCTAGACTTGTTGACTTAAAAAATTTCTTGTTGCCACGTCCAGCAGCTTAGGTCTCCATGTGTCTGGTCATCCATGTGGATCTCTGGTCCACCAATCTATCTTCCCATGGTTGAAGTCTCCCATGATTAGTAGTCTGGATCCATTCCTGCTAGCCACAGAAACTGGTCTCTCTATTATATTGATGGTGGCCATGTTGTTTCTATCATATTCCTGTCTGGGTCTTCTGTCGTTCGGTGGTGGGTTATATATGACTACTACTATAGTTTTCTGTCCTCCAGTTGCTATGGTGCCTAATATGTAGTTACTGAAACCTTCACAGTTCTGATTTACCATCTGTTCAAAACTCCAACCTTTTCTTATCAGCAAAGCTACACCACCTCCTCCTCTCCCTTCTCTCTCTTTCCTCACTACATAGTTGTCCTGTGGAAACACTGCATTTCTTTTGGTTTTCGTTAGCTTTGTTTCTGTGAGTGCTATTATGTCTGGGTTTTCTTTTAGTGCCCATTCTCCGAGTTCACTTGTTTTATTTGTAATCCAATCTATGTTAGTGTACATTGCCTTGATGCTCACTTTCTTATGTTCATTTTCTTGTCCTCTTCTCGGCGAGCATTCTGCTGGTGGGAAAAGCTGTCCCCTGGGTGAGAAGATCTGTGAGGTGGTTTGCAGGGTCTCAGAGGATTTTTTTTTGGGGGGGGGGGTTCAAGGGAAGGGGGGGACAAGTAGGGGGGAGGTGGGATAGGAAGGGTATGGAATGAAGGGGGAGGGGGGGACAGGGGGAAAAGGCGGGAGGGGGGACATGGTGGGAATGGGGGAGGGGTGATAGGGTTCGAATGGGGTGGGTGGGGGGGATGGAGAGTTGGGTGAGCATTTGGG
>NC_091205.1:5757279-5777279 GCF_040958095.1 Procambarus clarkii | reverse complement strand
GCCTGCTAACACCTCAAATACATACAGAGAGGCGAGAAACATACAAGAATAAGGACAATAACAATAAAGAAAACAGATCCGCCATAACAATTGGATGGCTAAATATAACAGAGCTCACGCCAACAGCCTGAAGGGCACACAATATGACAAACAAGCGCACACGACATCCATAACCGAACACACAAACGCATAGGAACCGCACACCCCCCCACCAGCCATACAAAAAAACCCACAAAACAAACCGGAGCACGCAGGAACCGGGAAACAATACCCACCCCACCCACTCACATACACACCCTACAACCTGGCAACACAAAATACATAGAAATCACTTGCGAGGAACATCGGAAGAAACGTACTTCTCCGGGAACAGCTCACAAGGATATTTCGACTTGTAAGCTTCCCAGACGAGATCTTCAAGGTCGGTAGGGTTTTTGATCCCCCGCGCTCGAGCGGGTATCATAAACTCAGGTACATCGATATCTGGCGGCATCGGCCAATGCCTAAGGTCACTGACGCAAGTCGCATAACGAGGCTGGGGAGCGCCAACCACGCCCTTCGAGGAAGCAGACGACACCAGAGAAGCGGACGAGGGACGCCGAGCCTGCCACGCCTTCGCCATCGGAGCAGGTGGCGGACGCTGAGACGATAGCACTTCCACGGATACCGCAGGAGACACGGAAGGGACTGCAGGAAACGGAAGAGGCGGCAAGACCGCTGCCGAGGAAACGGGTAACGAGGAAGGGGCCACAGAACATCCAGAGCGAGCATCCTTTCTCAACATCACCACCAGGCCACCCCGCTCACCACCAACTACAGCAGGGGGAACCACCGCCCACGAAGAACCGGAGCCATCCGACGCAGGCAACGCACCTGAAGCAGGACCCTCTGACACCGGACCAGAAGTGGAGGCCGAAACGCCGGCACCGGCATCCTCAGGCAAGTGTACCTCCGCCACCACCGTAGTGTGCACCACATCCGGAGCCACGCCACCGTCAACGGAAGGACGACACTCGTCGAATTCGCCAACATCAGCCCACACAGAAGAACGCCGGGAACGCTTAGGCTTGGGCCGCACATCATCAGACCCGGAGGCAGACTCAGCGACCCGCGCAGCACCAACCGAGCGAACGACGCACGCCGCAGCACGGCAGCCTCCTCAACCACACGGGGCACCAGGCCAGGCACAGGAGGGAATTCCGGATCTACCTCATCTCCCAGCACAGCCGGGACAGACGGCGAGGGTGCAGGGACCGGGACAGACACAGCAGAGGAAGAACTGGAAGACGAGGGGACCGAGCAAACGGCAGGCGGAAGAGGCGCAGGGACATCAGCCGGAGCACTAGGCGAGGACCCAACCTCTGGAAGAGATGCGGCAACAACAGGGGGCGCAACAGGCGGAGCAACAGCTGCTACAGAGGGCACCTCCTCAGCCGAAGAGACGTCCATACCCACCGAATCATCCCCCACAGGAAGGGGCGGAAAATCCTCCTCACTGAAGAGGTTCACTGGTGCAACAGGAGGCGCAGAACAGTCAGCAGCCTGATGGCCCAAAAGACCACAACGATAACACGTCCGCGGCTGACGGGCGTAAAACACCCGAACGTTGTACCCCATAAGGCGCACAGAGGACGGAATATCCGCCCGGAGTCTCATGCCCAGGGTGCGAATGTTAGACCTCACACCCTTAAGAGGACTAGAAGACACCACGTTCACTCTCACACTAACAACTGCGCCAAACCGCCCGAAATACCGCCGTAGCAGAGCCTCTGGAAACTCCAAGGGAGCCCCATGCACACTGATGTAAGTAAGTGCACCACTTCTATCCGAGAGGGTGACAGTGCCCGCACCATCCGGCAGGGGCAGTGTCCGCCCCTCGTATCGCCGGAGAAAATCGCGATACGCCGCCTCCTCTGCAAACTTCACAATGGCCCTACGGGCCGTTACCAACTCGACCCCATAAATCGCAAACACAGGGACAGAGAGCAGTTCACAAGCCAGGGCAATCTCCGGGTAACCAGCCCGCACAGAGAACTCTAGTCCCACAGACTGAGCCCGGACGACTGGGGGTAGAGGGACCCCCATCGTAACGCCACGTCAGCACAGGCGAGCAGACACACACCCGCCCCCAACCGGCCGAAACGGGCAAACAACACCAAACTGCTGGAGCGCCGATTCAACACGTCTGCCCCGCACCGAAGCTAGGGCCAGACTCCCCTCCTCTCAAGTAGGACTGAAAACAGATGTTTTTCACCCAGAGGGTTATAAACTCATGGAATCGCCTACCCGCTGAAGCCGTAAATGCCAAAATCCAACTAGAAAATATCATTAGGACAATTGGCGGGACTTAACAAGCCCCCGGCTTTTTGTCCTCGTCATGGCCACTAGATAGTTAGTGGCCCTTGGGTAAATTTAGGTAGATATATACGTAAATAAAGGCCATGGCTTCTCAAATCTTGGGAGCGACAAGGAAAGCTACACACTATCTCTTAGAATTACTTAGGTAAAAAAAAAGTAGCATATTTGTTTACTACAATGTCGGTGCTCACTGTACATGTTGAAAAAACAGTTTTACTTCGATGTATAGTAATTTTATAAGCAAATTCGACGTAAATAAGTGGCAAATGATCACGGATAAGCTCCGATGTGCCAGCGCCGTAATTGGCTACAGCTGTAAGGTGAAAAATGTTACCCACTCTCTGATTAGCTGTGCAGCTTGTGCAATTTTCAAGTGTGCAGGCTGCTGAGACCACAGGAGTGGTCAAGTGTGCAGGCTGCTTAGACCACAGGAGTGGTCAAGTGTGCAGGCTGCTGAGACCACAGGAGTGGTCAAGTGTGCAGGCTGCTGAGACCACAGGAGTGGTCAAGTGTGCAGGCTGCTGAGACCACAGGAGTGGTCAAGTGTGCAGGCTGCTGAGACCACAGGAGTGGTCAAGTGTGCAGGCTGCTGAGACCACAGGAGTGGTCAAGTGTGCAGGCTGCTGAGACCACAGGAGTGGGCAAGTGTGCAGGCTGCTGAGACCACAGGAGTGGTCAAGTGTGCAGGCTGCTGAGACCACAGGAGTGGTCAAGTGTGCAGGCTGCTGAGACCACAGGAGTGAACAAGTGTACAAAGTCAGGTGTGTAAATGAGACCAGTCACCACCCCGTGAAGTGGACCTTGTGATGGAGTGTGAGAGAATGTTTGTGGGGTAATCCTAGCAGGCAGTATGTACGTTATGGTGAATATTTTGTATTTGTATTTTTTGGTTTACTTCAATATTGAATTATGATTCTAAGTGGATTGTATTTTAAATTCAGCCTGCTAGGTTTTACCTGCTACAAGAACTGCCAAAACATCTAATCTATGAGAGGAGTTGTCCCTCCCCAGTGTTAAAAGCCGAATTCAGGAATTGAATGCTAAGCTTGCAATTAAGATAGCCAGAGATCCTCATTACAATAATATTGCCAAGAAAAAACAGGGTTCTTTGCTACATTTAGGGGGAAACAGAAGCAGAAAATGACATCACAGATCAGTCTACTACCTCGAAGAACTTCACCTGCCTGAGCAAGCCGGTGAGCTCATGCCTGTAGAGAGGGTACCTCCCTGGTTGGATTACTCATGCAGGATCATCAATGAAATGGCAACGAAAAAGTTTATGATAACTCAAGAAATGAGGAACAATTATCTGGAGGAAATATATAAAGAAGCCGGAAATTAGTTATATAAAATCTACACTGATAGATCATCTAACCCTGTCAATGGCAGAGCTGGTGAAATATACACTGTAATTAGGAATAATGCCTAACAACGCGGAAATGAAGGAAAAGCATATATTATGAAATATGTCTCCTCAACAAAAGTGGAGCTAACCGCCATTATTATGGCGTTAAGATTCCATGAACGAAGCATTAATGGTGCAGTGATCTGCACTGACTCTAGAACAGCGCTACAAAGCTTTACTAAAAATCGGGAAGAAAATCTTGCAATAGTCGTTGAGATCAAGAGAGCGATCAGGGTTCTAACCAATAAAGGAAGAATCGTCAAATTTCTGTGGATCCACTCCTTTGTGGGAATCTGTGGAAATGAACGAGCAGATGCTGCTGAAGGAGACCATATTGAATACTTCATAACCAACGACTCCTCTACAAATTAAAGGTATTATCAGGCAATATGACCGTGACACGGTTACTGAGGAAAGGAGGATAGAAGGACAAATCAGTGAATCTGTATGCTGGTACAATGTGGCTCCAACTGGTAATCCCAATCAATATGGACGAAGAGGAGGTGGCCACGGGAGAGAATCAGTAATAGTAAGAATTCGTTTTGGATACAAATATCCATGGAGATTCGAAACGGAAACAACAGTTGAGCAGAGGAGTTGCGGTGAGAGTGGTGGACACCTTGACCACTATCTGAGAGAAAGTGAACACCTGAGAGACATTAGAAATATGTGTAGAATAATAAACCCACATTGTTTGAGTTATGAAAACACTATATGTCAAATATAGATACTGTTCTTAAAAGATTCCCCCATTTTGCACTCTTCAAGATAACCTATGATTTTAAGGGTTGACGAATGTTAATCTTCTTGTTTGATAAGTTGTTCACTTGACAGTTAAGCAAGTCCCAGCTGTGTCTGGGTACAAGTGACAGGATGAGCAACCCAGTTAGTTTTCTTCCTATTCGGGAGAATAGGAAGAACATGCTGCACATGGCGGTATGCCCACTCGCAGGATGAGTGGATCTGCCCAATAAACTTTCATCTGGTGATGGTACAATCCATCACCAGCTGGTGGACCAACCATCCATCACCAGCTGGTGGACCAACCATCCATCACCAGCTGGTGGACCAACCATCCATCACCAGCTGGTGGACCAACCATCCATCACCAGCTGGTGGACCAACCATCCATCACCAGCTGCTGGCCCAACCATCCATCACCAGCTGGTGAACCAACCATCCATCACCAGCTGCTGCCCCAACCATCCATCACCAGCTGGTGAACCAACCATCCATCACCAGCTGGTGGCCCAACCATCCATCACCAGCTGGTGGCCCAACCATCCATCACCAGCTGGTGAACCAACCATCCATCACCAGCTGCTGGCCCAACCATCCATCACCAGCTGGTGAACCAACCATCCATCACCAGCTGGTGGCCCAACCATCCATCACCAGCTGGTGGCCCAACCATCCATCACCAGCTGGTGAACCAACCATCCATCACCAGCTGCTGCCCCAACCATCCATCACCAGCTGGTGAACCAACCATTCATCACCAGCTGGTGGACCAACCATCCATCACCAGCTGTTGGACCAACCATCCATCACCAGCTGGTGGACCAGCCATCCATCACCAGCTGGTGGACCAACCATCCATCACCAGCTGGTGGACCAACCATCCATCACCAGCTGGTGGACCAACCATCCATCACCAGCTGGTGGACCAACCATCCATCGCCAGCTGGTGGACCAACCATCCATCACCAGCTGCTGGCCCAACCATCCATCACCAGCTGGTGGACCAACCATCCATCACCAGCTGGTGGCCCAACCATCCATCACCAGCTGGTGGCCCAACCATCCATCACCAGCTGGTGGCCCACCCATCCATCACCAACTGGTGGCTCAACCATCCATCACCAGCTGGTGGCCCAACCATCCATCACCAGCTGGTGGACCAACCATCCATCACCAGCTGGTGGCCCAACCATCCATCACCAGCTGGTGGACCAACCATCCATCCCCAGCTGCTGGCCCAACCATCCATCACCAGCTGGTGGCCCAACCATCCATCACCAGCTGGTGGCTCAACCATCCATCACCAACTGGTGGCTCAACCATCCATCACCAGCTGGTGGCCCAACCATCCATCACCAGCTGGTGGACCAACCATCCATCACCAGCTGGTGGCCCAACCATCCATCACCAGCTGGTGGACCAACCATCCATCACCAGCTGCTGGCCCAACCATCCATCACCAGCTGGTGGACCAACCATCCATCACCAGCTGGTGGACCAACCATCCATCACCAGCTGGTGAACCAACCATCCATCACCAGCTGGTGGACCAACCATCCATCACCAGCTGGTGGACCAACCATCCATCACCAGCTGGTGGACCAACCATCCATCACCAGCTGGTGGACCAACCATCCATCACCAGCTGGTGGACCAACCATCCATCACCAGCTGGTGGACCAACCATCCATCGCCAGCTGGTGGACCAACCATCCATCACCAGCTGCTGGCCCAACCATCCATCACCAGCTGGTGGACCAACCATCCATCACCAGCTGGTGGCCCACCCATCCATCACCAGCTGGTGGCCCAACCATCCATCACCAGCTGGTGGCCCACCCATCCATCACCAACTGGTGGCTCAACCATCCATCACCAGCTGGTGGCCCAACCA
The DNA here is from genome assembly GCF_040958095.1 of Procambarus clarkii. Taxonomy (NCBI): domain Eukaryota; kingdom Metazoa; phylum Arthropoda; class Malacostraca; order Decapoda; family Cambaridae; genus Procambarus; species Procambarus clarkii. The sequence continues at coordinate 5,770,881 of NC_091205.1, read as the reverse complement.
TCCATCACCAGCTGGTGGCCCAACCATCCATCACCAGCTGGTGGACCAACCATCCATCACCAGCTGGTGGCCCAACCATCCATCACCAGCTGGTGGACCAACCATCCATCCCCAGCTGCTGGCCCAACCATCCATCACCAGCTGGTGGCCCAACCATCCATCACCAGCTGGTGGACAAACCATCCATCACCAGCTGGTGGACCAACCATCCATCACCAGCTGGTGGACCAACCATCCATCACCAGCTGGTGGACCAACCATCCATCACCAGCTGGTGGACCAACCATCCATCACCAGCTGGTGGACCAACCATCCATCACCAGCTGGTGGACCAACCATCCATCACCAGCTGGTGGACCAACCATCCATCACCAGCTGGTGGCCCAACCATCCATCACCAGCTGCTGGCCCAACCATCCATCACCAGCTGCTGGCCCAACCATCCATCACCAGCTGGTGGACCAACCATCCATCACCAGCTGCTGGCCCAACCATCCATCACCAGCTGGTGGACCAACCATCCATCACCAGCTGGTGGACCATCTATCCATCCCCAGCTGCTGGCCCAACCATCCTTCACCAGCTGCTGGCCCAACCATCCATCACCAACATTTACACATGACAAAACTTAATCTTCGGCTCATAATTACCGCCTCATTTAACTTTGGGACCATGACTTATGGTTCCTGGTTGATCATCAGTCACCACGCCAGTGGCTGAGGGAGGGAGGGAGGGAGGGAGGCAACAAAGGTACACAGGGAGAGGAGTGAGTGATGGAAAGAGAGAGAGGGAAAGGGGGGTGAGGGATGAGAGGGAGGAAGACATGTGAAATCATTATTAATCGAATTTTCCCTCGGGTGAACAGGTCAACATTTAAGAATTAGTGAAAGAAAACCAATGTTTCAATTTCAGTCTCTCTCTCTATGTTACAGTCTTCCTCTCTGTGTTACAGTCTCCCTCTCTATGTTACAGTCTCCCTCTCTATGGTACAGTCTCCCTCTCTATGTTACAGTCTCCCTCTCTATGTTACAATCTCCCTCTCTGTGTTACAGTCTCCCTCTCTATGTTACAATCTCCCTCTCTATGTTACAATCTCCCTCTCTATGTTACAGTCTCCCTCTCTATGTTACAGTCTCCCTCTCTATGTTACAGTCTCTCTCTCTATGTTACAGTCTCCCTCTCTGTGTTACAGTCTCCCTCTCTATGTTACAGTCTCCCTCTCTGTGTTACAGTCTCCCTCTCTATGTTACAGTCTCCCTCTCTATGTTACAGTCTCCCTCTCTATGTTACAGTCTCCCTCTCTATGTTACAGTCTCCCTCTCTATGTTACAATCTCCCTCTCTATGTTACAGTCTCCCTCTCTATGTTACAGTCTCCCTCTCTATGTTACAGTCTCCCTCTCTATGTTACAGTCTCTGTGTTACAGTCTCCCTCTCTATGTTACAGTCTCCCTCTCTGTGTTACAGTCTCCCTCTCTGTGTTACAGTCTCCCTCTCTATGTTACAGTCTCCCTCTCTATGTTACAGTCTCCCTCTCTATGTTACAGTCTCTCTCTCTATGTTACAGTCTCCTCTATGTTACAGTCTCCCTCTCTGTGTTACAGTCTCCCTCTCTATGTTACAGTCTCCCTCTCTATGTTACAGTCTTCCTCTCTGTTACAGTCTCTATGTTACAGTCTCCCTCTCTATGTTACAGTCTCCCTCTCTATGTTACAGTCTCCCTCTCTATGTTACAGTCTCCCTCTCTATGTTACAGTCTCCCTCTCTATGTTACAGTCTCCCTCTCTATGTTAGTCTCCCTCTCTATGTTGGAGTCTCTCTATGTTACAGTCTCCCTCTCTATGCTACAGTCTCCCTCTCAATGTTACAGTCTCTCTATGTTACAGTCTCCCTCTCTATGTTACAATCTCCCTCTCTATGTTAGTCTCCCTCTCTATGTTACAGTCTCTCTATGTTACAGTCTCCCTCTCTATGCTACAGTCTCCCTCTCTATGTTACAGTCTCCCTCTCAATGTTACAGTCTCCCTCTCTATGTTACAGTCTCCCTCTCTATGTTACAGTCTCCCTCTCTATGTTACAATCTCCCTCTCTATGTTACAGTCTCCCTCTCTATGTTACAGTCTCCCTCTCTATGTTACAGTCTCTGTGTTACAGTCTCCCTCTCTATGTTACAGTCTCCCTCTCTGTGTTACAGTCTCCCTCTCTGTGTTACAGTCTCCCTCTCTATGTTACAGTCTCCCTCTCTATGTTACAGTCTCCCTCTCTATGTTACAGTCTCTCTCTCTATGTTACAGTCTCCTCTATGTTACAGTCTCCCTCTCTGTGTTACAGTCTCCCTCTCTATGTTACAGTCTCCCTCTCTATGTTACAGTCTTCCTCTCTGTTACAGTCTCTATGTTACAGTCTCCCTCTCTATGTTACAGTCTCCCTCTCTATGTTACAGTCTCCCTCTCTATGTTACAGTCTCCCTCTCTATGTTACAGTCTCCCTCTCTATGTTAGTCTCCCTCTCTATGTTGGAGTCTCTCTATGTTACAGTCTCCCTCTCTATGCTACAGTCTCCCTCTCAATGTTACAGTCTCTCTATGTTACAGTCTCCCTCTCTATGTTACAATCTCCCTCTCTATGTTAGTCTCCCTCTCTATGTTACAGTCTCTCTATGTTACAGTCTCCCTCTCTATGCTACAGTCTCCCTCTCTATGTTACAGTCTCCCTCTCAATGTTACAGTCTCCCTCTCTATGTTACAGTCTCCCTCTCAATGTTACAGTCTCCCTCTCTGTGTTACAGTCTCCCTCTCTATGTTACAGTCTCTCTATGTTACAGTCTCCCTCTCTATGTTACAGTCTCTCTATGCTACAGTCTCCCTCTCAATGTTACAGTCTGCCTCTCTATGCTACAGTCTCCCTCTCTATGTTACAGTCTCCCTCTCTGTTACAGTCTCCCTCTCTATGTTACAGTCTCCCTCTCTATGTTACAGTCTCCCTCTCTATGTTACAGTCTCTCTCTCTATGTTACAGTCTCCCTCTATGTTACAGTCTCTCTCTATGTTACAGTCTCCTCTATGTTACAGTCTCCTCTGTGTTACAGTCTCCCTCTCTGTGTTACAGTCTCCCTCTCTATGTTACAGTTTCCCTATCTATGTTACAGTCTCCCTCTCTATGTTACAGTCTCCCTCTCTATGTTACAGTCTCTTTACGTTACAGTCTCCCTCTCTATGTTACAGTCTCTCTCTATGTTACAGTCTCCTCTATGTTACAGTCTCCTCTGTGTTACAGTCTCCCTCTCTGTGTTACAGTCTCCCTCTCTATGTTACAGTCTCTCTCTCTATGTTACAGTCTCCCTCTCTATGTTACAGTCTCCTCTATGTTACAGTCTCCTCTGTGTTACAGTCTCCCTCTCTGTGTTACAGTCTCCCTCTCTATGTTACAGTCTCCCTCTCTATGTTACAGTCTCCTCTATGTTACAGTCTCCTCTGTGTTACAGTCTCCCTCTCTATGTTACAGTCTCCCTCTCTGTGTTACAGTCTCCCTCTCTATGTTACAGTCTCCCTCTCTATGTTACAGTCTCCCTCTCTGTGTTACAGTCTCCCTCTATGTTACAGTCTCCCTCTCTATATTACAGTCTCTCCCTCTATGTTACAGTCTCCCTCTCTATGTTACAGTCTCCTTCTCTATGCTACAGTCTCCCTCTCAATGTTACAGTCTCCCTCTCTGTGTTACAGTCTCCCTCTCTATGTTACAGTCTCCCTCTCTATGTTACAGTCTCCCTCTATGTTACAGTCTCCCTCTCTATGTTACAGTCTCCCTCTCTATGTTACAGTCTCCCTCTCTATGTTACAGTCTCCCTATCTATGTTACAGTCTCCCTCTCTGTGTTACAGTCTCCCTCTCTGTGTTACAGTCTCCCTCTCTGTGTTACAGTCTCCCTCTCTATGTTACAGTCTCCCTATCTATGTTACAGTCTCCCTCTCTGTGTTACAGTCTCCCTCTCTATGTTACAGTCTCCCTCTCTATGTTACAGTCTCCCTCTCTGTGTTACAGTCTCCCTCTCTGTGTTACAGTCTCCCTCTCTATGTTACAGTCTCTCTCTCGCTATGTTACAGTCTCTCCCTCGCTATGTTACAGTCTCCCTCGCTATGTTACAGTCTCTCCCTCTCTTTGTTACAGTCTCCCTCTCGATGAAAAGTCTCCTTCTCTGTTAACACAACTGTGTGACTTTTATTAATTTTATATATATTGTCTCGTATTGTTAATGCTCCTGAAGACTTGTACCATTACAGCCGTTCATTAATAACTTCGACCAGAACAGTGGACACCGTTACCAGCAGCTGCCTTCCCAGTGTGTTGTTAATTCCCAAGAACGAGTTGTTTACATTCTTCAGGCTTCACATTAGTGATCTTCAGGTTACTACTGTGTCACAGTTGTGATCTTCAGGTGGCTACTGTGTCACAGTTGTGATCTTCAGGTGGCTACTGTGTCACAGTGGTGATCTTCAGGTGGCTACTGTGTCACAGTGGTGATCTTCATGTCGGAAAATCCGACACCATTTAATATATCATACAGACAGATAATAGTTGCTGTGTTGTATAAACAAGTTAACCCATAGAAAACATAACTTGTAGTGGAATTACCGTCTATAGAAAACGGGATATCATCACCACATACTATTATAAATTCTCCACCTATTATGGTGGGAATTATTCTTAAATTCATTAGTCTTTGGACTTTACCATCATAAAAACATCTCATATAAATTAACTTAATTATCAATATTAAAGTAGAGTAATTGTGACCCTTCTATCACTTTCTGTCATCTGGACAATGTAAGCCAGGCATCAGAGTGAGGAAGGAGGGGCAGCCATTGTTTGACTGAGACCAGAGGCTCACGGGAGCAATTCGGCTCCTGTTAATTTTACTTGGACGAAGTGTTATGGAAACCAAAGGTGTACCATCATCAACACGCTGTCAACAAAACAAGTTAAGTGTTCTTCCGAAACCCATTTATCTTTCATTTCTGGCCATTAATGTCAGTGGATTTAGGGTGGCCCGGTTAGAGCACAAGATAGCCTCATACTAAAGGTAATTAAGCCCAGGTCTTCATTGTTCCATGTACAGTGTTTTCTCTGATATAGCCTGTCATATACTAGGTTTCTGGCTTCACAGCTAGCGCCCTTTTGACAGGTCAAGACGAGGAATCATGCTTTGTGCATCAGTTACCAGGGTGATGGAAGCTACCTCAAAGAGGGAAAATGTGGTGTCTACATCCTGGTTATACCTGGTGGACTAAGGCCTGTTGTACAAATAAGATAAGGAACCTCTTCAATGTATGTAGTCTAATACTGTAGTTTGATTGGCTGCATATATATAAATTTAATAAACCCCCCTAATGTGTAGAGGATCGATTTGTGAGATTATTGCAGAAATACAGTCCACTTATCATCATACAAATTGCTATCGAAGTATATAAATTAATGTAAATATAAATTCTATATATATTCATATAAATTAAATAAATATAAATCTCACAGGTCGGTTCCCACATTATTTGGTCATCTTCGAACCGGATGAACCAGTTAACCAGTGGATTCATTAAATAAACTAGTGCAGTGTGATTTAAACAAAGGCCAGCAGTCAAAGACGGTGGCGTTGCCTCAAGCCAGTTCACAAGCCCCCCTCAACTGAGTTCAGCCTCATCAGCGGTTTCATGCACACCCACGGATTTGGTGGTGTGTTATTCTGTGAAATGACAGCGCTAATATTGAAGCCAGCGAAATTAGAGACTGTGTCGCGAGATTGTTCACGGATTTCGTGGTGTTAAATTTCGCGAGAGATTATCTACGTATTTTGTGGACTTTATTTCGCGAGGTCACTAATAATATTTAATACTTCTTGATAATATTAGAAGTTTTATAGAGGCTAATTAAGAGGCTATTATCAATAATTGTGTACATTATTTCTCCAAAATAGAGAATTATTTAATATAAATTGCACTAGTGATCACAGTATAATATTTACTAATTGCCAACCCACAACAGGGTAAGATATTACCATTGACTAGTTGAACTATTATCGTTCATCCTAGTCCCATTATTGCCATAGTCAGTTGTACTATATTGATCAACCTAACACCATTAATGAATGGTCCAGACCCTATTTTGGGTGTAATTTTTATCAACTCGAGTTGAGTTGTATATATAATAAATTACTTATGATCATTACACCTTTGAGTGATTAATTAGTGTCTCTACCATCCTTGGGTGATATAGAAGAGCTAACCTAAAGGTACTTCCAGTGACACTGGTTTATCACTCAAATCATTAGTGTGTATGATTGTAAATATATAATGTGTATTAATTTTAAGTGCTAACCTCTAGCAGAGGTAGGATTACAGCCTAGTGAGTGCAGAATTTGACCCTAGGCTACCATCAGTACTTGTTCAGTATTATGAGTGACCCAAGTACAAGCCCCACAAGGCTTCACCAACTAGCCAGTATGGATAATGCAGGGAGAATGAAAAGAACCCTTGCAGGTCTTAAAGGCCACTTAACAAGACAGATCGAGAAATGTGAAGATTTGTCACAACAATCTCAAGTTGATTATGCTGACCTGGAAAGCTATTATCAAGCAGCTGCAGGTAAATTTGAGCAAATCAAATGCCAAATAGCAACATATGTGGCTGAACTTGCCAACACCAATTTATCAGAAACAGAAATAGACGACATTATGGTGGATCTAGCGAATTATGAAGATCACACTCAGGCCACGTTACAGCCTTATATCAAATTAATTGCCCAGAACAAGGCAACAGCAACAACAGCAACAGTTGCATCTAATACGAGTCAAGCAGAAGCTCGACTCCCTCCAATTAATTTACCCACTTTCTCAGGAAAAGATGAGGAAGATTGGGACGAATTTTGGAACAAATTCGTTGACCTTGTTGACTCAAAACAATCTTTACCAAAGAGTAGTAAATTCTCTTATTTGCAAGGTCAATTATCAGGTGAGGCTAAAACAGTAGTATCCCATCTGAGATTAACTAATGACGGCTATGATCTGGCAGTAAAACTCCTCAAGGATAATTATACTGATCCAGAAGTAAGAACATCACATTTAGTTCATGAGCTGTTGCATTTACCCCCACCGGAGGCTTCAGCTGATTCACTCCATATCTTCAAGCTGGAGGTAGAATCATTGATCAATGCCCTCAGCCTGACAGCAGATACAAACGGGGCTGAGTGGGTCTTGAAAATAATTGTCCAGGAGAAAATACCTAGGGACATATTGAGACAAATGAGTGCTTATTACAATAAAAGTATCTTATCCATGAATGAAATATCTGAAGGTTTAAAGTCAGTAGTTCATCAATTACGAACACATGACAAATTAAAACCACCAAGTAAACCCTCAGAAACCAATAATAGTAAACCACAGAGTACCAAAGGTACTCCAAATCAATCTAGACAATATAATTCAACACCAAAGTGGAACAGTAGCAGTGTGGGTGTATATGCAGTGGGACCCTCCAAGCCTATAGTTACTGTGTCACCCAAGAACGTGACACCAAAGGGTACTGGAAGCTATGGAACGTGTTTGTTCTGCAATGAGAAACATTCAATGTACCACTGCTCTAATTTTCCTGATAGTGACGCCCGTGTTGAGCGACTCAAAGATTTGCAACATTGCACGAGGTGCCTCAGGAAACATAACATCAACGACTGTGATACCCAATTACGCACCTGTAATAGGTGTAACAAAGGTCAGCACCATGCAGCATTGTGCAGAGTCACCAAAGCAACGTCTCCAAACCCCAAGGTGGAAGATAGCATTCCCACCTCAGTACAGTACTGCAAGGTGCAACCAACAAAGAGTGTCCAATCGGCGAAGTCTAAAGGTAATACGACTTTGCCTACTGCCCAAATTACCATCCTGAATATAAGAGGGCCAAGGTCCATACCCGTGGGTTGTTTGACCAAGGATCCCAGAGAACATATGTCACTAAAAGGTTGGCAGATGAACTACAATTAAGGCCTGTAGCCCAGATGTCATTCAATATCTCAGGGTTTGTAACAGATGCAGGACCTCAAGTCTACCAGGTGGTACAACCATCAGTACGTTTAGGCAGGTACGTCTGTCGAGTACAAGCCATTGTGGTGGACAAAATACCAGTAGACCTACAAGTTCAAGGTCTGAGAGCAACAGCCAAATTCCTGAGAAATAGAGGAATAAAATTGGCAGATAATATTAAGTCTGATCACCTCACCGACTTCGGTCTCCTTGTAGGGACAGACTACTGTCATCGATTCATCGGTAGCCCTACTAAATATCAGGGTATAACCATGTTAAACTCTGCAGGAGGTAAATTACTCTCAGGCCCAGTATCAAGCCTGAGGAGACCTATGCCTGCAGATAAACAATACCAATAGAAATCTAAATTTGTCAGCTGATTATATTTCTCCAGTAGCATTATACTAAGGAGATTACAGCTGACTATACCAACAGAGGTTGATGTTAGTATCATCATTTAAAGCTGAAGATGAGTTCATGAGGCCTCAGTGGCAAATCAGTGAACAGTAGCCTAAACAGGTACAAGTCACTGCGTCCAATGTCACTGAACCCACTGCAGTCTCAGAACCATACTTTACTTTAATGATGAGCTATTCAATCTTCTGAATCAATTAACTAAATTAAACCCCAATAAATCTGATGACTGATTTGATACATTTATTATTTAATCAAGATGTATTCCATGGGCCTCAGTGTTTATATATCAGTGACCAGTTACCTGAACAAATTTCAAGTTATATCTAATGTCACTGATCTCACTGCAGTCCCTGAGTCATACTTGACTGTAGTACTTGATCACATCCAGTCTTCTGGGTTAAATAATATGTAATTAGGCTTGAATATTAGCCTTTCAAGAGTTGACAGGGAAATGAAATCGCATTAGACTTCTAACCCCTGCAACTCTAGTACAGGACATCCGTCCTGTACGAACAGACGCACAAATGTGTGATTACTAACTACTAACATCAAATTAATCTAATAATTTGATGGAGGAGTATCGGTGTTCGTCTGTTCTAAATAGGACTTCGACCCGTGAGCAGCCCCCTTGGGAATTATGTCGGAAAATCCGACACCATTTAATATATCATACAGACAGATAATAGTTGCTGTGTTGTATAAACAAGTTAACCCATAGAAAACGTAACTTGTAGTGGAATTACCGTCTATAGAAAACGGGATATCATCACCACATACTATTATAAATTCTCCACCTATTATGGTGGGAATTATTCTTAAATACATTAGTCTTTGGACTTTACCATCATAAAAACATCTCATATAAATTAACTTAATTATCAATATTAAAGTAGAGTAAATGTGACCCTTCTATCACTTTCTGTCATCTGGACAATGTAAGCCAGGCATCAGAGTGGGGAAGGAGGGGCATACATTGTTTGACTGAGACCAGAGGCTCACGGGAGCAATTCGGCTCCTGTTAATTTTACTTGGACGAAGTGTTATGGAAACCAAAGGTGTACCATCATCAACACGCTGTCAACAAAACAAGTTAAGTGTTCTTCCGAAACCCATTTATCTTTCATTTGTGGCCATTAATGTCAGTGGATATAGGGTGGCCCGGTTAGAGCACAAGATAGCCTCATACTAAATGTGATTAAGCCAGGTCTTTAAGGTTCCATGTACAGTGTTTTCTCTGATATAGCCTGTCATATACTAGGTTTCTGGCTTCACAGCTAGCGCCCTTTTGACAGGTCAAGACGAGGAAGCATGCTTTGTGCATCAGTTACCAGGGTGATGGAAGCTACCTCAAAGAGGGAAAATGTGGTGTCTACATCCTAGTTATACCTGGTGGACTAAGGCCTGCTGTACAAATAAGATAAGGAACCTCTTCAATGTATGTAGTCTAATACTGTAGTTTGATTGGCTGCATATATATAAATTTAATAAACCCCCCTAATGTGTAGAGGATCGATTTGTGAGATTATTGCAGAAATACAGTCCACTTATCATCATACAAATTGCTATCAAAGTATATAAATTAATATAAATATAAATTCTATATATATTCATATAAATTAAATAAATATAAATCTCACAGGTCGGTTCCCACACTTCAGGTGGCTACTGTGTCACAGTGGTGATCTTCAGGTGGCTACTGTGTCACAGTGGTGATCTTCAGGTGGCTACTGTGTCACAGTTGTGATCTTCAGTTGGCTACTGTGCCACAGTGGTGATATTCAGGTGGCTACTGTGTGACAGTGGTGATCTTCAGGGGGCTACTGTGTCACAGTGGTGATCTTCAGGTGGCTACTGTGTCACAGTTGTGATCTTCAGGTGGCTACTGTGTCACAGTTGTGATCTTCAGGTGGCTACTGTGTCACAGTGGTGATCTTCAGGTGGCTACTGTGCCACAGTTGTGATCTTCAGGTGGCTACTGTGTCACAGTGGTGATCTTCAGGTGGCTACTGTGTCACAGTTGTGATCTTCAGGTGGCTACTGTGTCACAGTGGTGATCTTCAGGTGGCTACTGTATCACAGTGGTGATCTTCAGGTGGCTACTGTATCACAGTGGTGATCTTCAGGGGGCTACTGTGTCACAGTGGTGATCTTCAGGTGGCTACTGTGTCACAGTGGTGATCTTCATGTGGCTACCGTGTCACAGTTGTGATCTTCAGGTGGCTACCGTGTCACAGTGGTTATCTTCAGGTAGCTACTGTGTCACAGTGGTGATCTTCAGGTGGTTACTGTGTCACACTGGTTATCTTCAGGTAGCTACTGTATCACAGTGGTGAGCTTCAGGTGGTTACTGTGTCATAGTGGTGATCTTCAGGGGGCTACTGTGTCACAGTTGTGATCTTCAGGTGGCCACTGTGTCACAGTTGTGATCTTCAGGTGGCTACTGTGTCACAGTTGTGAACTGTTTGCAGCTATGAACAAGATATTATTGAACATAAAGCGCTAACAGCCATTGACCTAAACGTGACAGGTTGATGAAAGTGACCTTCACATGCAGTCTTCACTAAGGGAACCAAATTAGGAATGTGCCTTAATGCTGACAGTCAAGTCAAATGATATCAAATCCAAAACGCTATTCATAAATGATTGTATATTTTTAATTGTGAAAGTTTTCATAAAAAGTACAGTCCAATAGTACTTATTGGACTGTTGGACTACTTATGTTGTTCCTGTGGCTCACATAAGTGAGCCACAGGAACAACAGAGCAAGTTAGCATTGTCTTTATCAGAATTACAAACTTAATTGTAACAACTTAGGCTAATCATTTCACTACTGGCTGGACTAAACTGATGGATAGCAATCTTTATTAATAATTACTTTTTAGGCATAAATTGAGTGACTTTTACCTAAGAATTAGAAAGGTCATATAATTATAGTTACAATACATATCACAAAATTTGAATGATGAAATAATTAGCAGTAGAACTAATTTATACTTACGATACCATATCGTTGTGTATATTTGCACACTTGCACACTATTGTGTATATTTACGCACTTACACACCATTGAGTATATTTGCACACTTGCACACTATTGTTGATATTTGCACACTATTGTGTATATTTGCACACCCTCAGCATTCTGCATCAACAAACTCAGGAGCTGTTGTGGCTCAGTCACTCGGAACACACAACTCATACACCATCGACATAACTTCAGTTGTTGGTTAAGCCTCTTGCAGGGCCAGTAAGCTGTTACTTGTATCTTGTTTCTGTCTTACTTATGAGGCGGTGTATTAGTCTTTATGACTTGTATGATCGCGTCAGTAAGATTTTGGCCCCAAGTCGTTGAAGCTAAATCGATTCCAAATTTCCAATGTATATAGGACAAAAGTGTAATAAATGAGTCAATGCATTAATAAAAGAACGTTCAGTAGACTGGGGATAGAATTCAAGCTCGACACTGCAACCACATCTAGGTGAGTGCATGATCAGCCCCACAACTCTGGGAGTGGCACTCCTAATAAAGCGGAAATAGAAGTTTTAAAACCTGGAAAATCTGGGTACAAATGAGAGCACAAGCTCCATACATGGAACTCTGACAGCAGATGGGAGGAAAATTATGATCTTGGTAGTCTACAATCCCCCACCAAACAGTAGAAGGCCCAGGCAGGAGTATGATGACAATAACAAGGCATGTATAGATGAACTGCAGAAGGCAGCAACACTAGCCCACAGAATGAGAGCGAAACTGCTGGTCATGGGGGTCCTAAATCATGGAGAGGTAATTTGGAAATCAAGGAATCCCAATGGCGGGGAAGAAACGTGGGGAGCAAAGTTAGAAGATGTTATAGACAGGAATTTCCTAACACAACATGTGAAGGAAGACATAAGGGAAAGAGGAGGGGATACACCCAGCCTATTAGACCTGATTTTCACCCAGAACGTGGAAGACATCGAGAATTTGGAACATGAAATACCTATAGGGGCCAGTGACCATTGTGTACTAGTCTTTGACTGAATGATGGAACTCTAACTTGTGACCATGGGACAATAGGTCTGGGAAAGGAGAGTTGAATACAGGAAAGGGGACTACAGGAGAATAAGGGACTATCTGGAAGAAGTGCAGTGGGAGGAAGAAATTAGAGGAAAAACAGTCCGAGATATGATGTACCAAGTCACACGAAAATGCCAGGAGGCCGAAGAGAGATTTATACCAACAATACAGGAAAAAAATAAGAGGGAATATAATAACCCATGGTTTAATAGATAGTGTCAGGAAGCAAAACTGAGAAGCAGAGTAGAGGAAGTACAGAAGACAAGGGACAACAGGATCAGATGCAAAAGAGCTCGGAACGATTACATTAACATAAGAAGAACATCGGAAAGAAATTATGAGAGCGATATCGCCATCAATGTGAAAAAGCAACATAAATTTCTACACAGCCATATAAGAAGAAAAATGTCGGCGAACGACTAAGTGACAAGACTAAGGAAAACAGAGGGGGCATATACAGAAAGTGACAAAGAAATCTGCGAGGCACTAAATGCCATTTTCCATGAATTGTTCACAACAGAGCCTGAGTAGCTCCCATTGTTAGAAGAGATTACCCTAGATGAAAGACTATCAGATATAGAGGTGACAGCAGAGGAGGTAATGAAACAGTTCAGAACACTGGATGCAACTAAAGCGGTTGGACCAGATAGAGTATCACCGTGGATACTAAAAAAGGCAGCGCAGGCCCTCAGCATGCCTCTGGCAATGATCTTTAATGAGTCACTTATGTCGAGAGAATTGCCCAATTGCTGGGAGAGGGCAAATGTTGTACCGATTTTCAAGAAAGGAGATAGAGAGGAGGCACTTAACTTTAAAACTGTATCACTGACAAGCATCTTCTGTTAAATACTTGAAAGAATAATTAAGATAAGACTGGTTGCACAACTGGAGAACATCAGTTTTGTAAACCAACATCAACATGGTTTCCGGAAAGGGAAATCATGCCTAACAAATCTTTTGGAATTCTATGATAAAATAACGAGGATAAGGCAGGACAGAGAAGGTTGGGCAGACTGCATATTTCTGGACTGCCAAAAAGACTTTAATACAGTACCGCACATGAGAC
>NC_091205.1:5728790-5756779 GCF_040958095.1 Procambarus clarkii | reverse complement strand
TGAGATTCGTAGGTCTTGCAGATGGAATAACCTACCAGGACAGGTGTAGGGGACAATTGAACGGTACAAGGATCCTGGCCTGACACTCGAATAATCCTGACCACTTGGGAACTATAGTGTACACAAGAATAAGGCGGGACACACCAATACTAACACCTCAACACGGAAGACGAACGGGGGGAGGAGTACTGAATAATTAAGAGCACTAGGTCACTAGGGCAAAGGGGACGGTAGGCCCAATATCACTAGGCAAGGAACCATTAATACACATTTAATAACACTTAATATCTGACTTTATTTGAAATAATTAAATAAGACACTCCCTAACTATATCCCCTACTAGAGGCCAAGGGTACTGAATGAGGTGCTTTAGTACAAGAGAGCCGTACTTACTCGTATGTTGTTCCACCGTTTCCGGGAGATGATGTTCCTTCCCCGGGTCCACACACACCTTCCTACTGGGCTGCGCCCACTCAACTGACTGTCCCTTGATCTGCTGCTCCTCAGCTGAACATGAGGGTTCTACATTTGATGTTTAGGGGTTAATCCCTGAAGATTATCATGGCGGCAACAACTCTGACCTCTTTGTGATTCGATGACCGTTGACCTGACTCTATGGCTAACTTGTACAGAGGTGTAACTTTTACATTGTCTGTCGCCGCCTGTCTGGCGCCTGTGGGTTGTTCATCCTCCACGTGGCCTGTTCATGCTGTTATGATGTTCATGTACTATGTACTGCTCTCTTGTTACAACCATATATATATATATATATATATATATATATATATATATATATATAAAAGTCTTAAACGGAAAATATTACTACACTATTTACATCATCATCTCTCTCTGAAAACACTGAACACTCAGCGAAGCTCACTCCATGCAGTCTTTTAACGGGTTTCCTTATCCGTGGCACTACCCTCAGCAGGTACCAGGAAACAACAATGAGTCTACCCTGGCCACGGGCCAGCCAAATCACAATTCCACTAGGTACCTTGTCGTGAAGGCCCACAACCACAGTCCAGCCTGTTGCTGGCAGGTACCAATCAGCCTCACGCTGTTAGGCCACTTCACGAGTGAATACTAGGGTTGCGAGCCCTAGGCAGGAGCTTCGTGTAACTCGTTGGTTACTCTCCTCTTTCGGCACCACAATCGGCTGTCTCTTCCACCAGCCAGCCCCGGGTACGGCGAATCCCGTCACTGCCACTCCTCAGGCAGACAGTTGAGCACTCTACAGTTCTCGTCCGGCGGTGGCACACTGCTTCTGTAAAGCAGACTGGCGTAGAGACCTTGGCTGCCTTGGGTAGACTTCCACCAGCCAGCCCCGGGTACGGCGAATTCCGTCACTTCCACTCCTCAGGCAGACAGTTGAACACTCTACAGTTCTCGTCCAGCGGCGGCTCACAGCTTCTGTAAAGCAGGCAGGTGTAGAGACCTTGGCTGCCTTGGGTAGACTGACTCTTCGTACATCACAGCAGCCCCACATCTGTGAATTCGGACACGTCATCAGTACTCTGGGACACTACATGGGACTACTAGGAAATATCACTTACTGGCTTAGCCACAAACGTACACATTTTCGCTCCATAGATGGCGCTCATTGTCTAAGCGCCACCTCACCAGAGGTCAGCACCGGCTACCTCTGGAGCCGACTAGGACAGGAATCCAGCACCTATTGCCGGTATATTCCCGTCATCACTAGATGGCGTTGTCCATGTTGTGGGGGTTTTCGGGAACGGACTCACAGATGGCATTGATGTCACTGCTCCTAGTTCCGATGGTGGACTTGGGTTCGTAACACTCTCCTTAACAACTGCACAACTAAGGTGCTTCAATCGAGAACCTGTTTTCTTGGGTATGCTACTGCAACAAGGATCTGGCAAACCTACGCTTGCGAGTCGGGTGTCGACAAAATTAACGTAATCAGATTGAAGGTTGAACTCTTGGCCCTGTCGATACATGCTACACAAGGGTATGAGGTGGTCTTTGATACTAATGTTCCAACATTGGGGAAACACTGCGATATTCTCATCAATCATGGTGAACAGACCTAAAAGAATGTCACCAGGAAAATTTATATAGTCAAGAACTAAACAAGTTATGGAAAGTGTGATGTCATTTAACTTGAGTGGGAGGTCAATTTCTCCCTGAACTTTTACAGTGTTTCCTGAAACACCAATTAGAAAAGGAATGGGGGACTTTCTTACTGGAGTAGGGTGCTTACTTGCAATGTCTCTAAGAGCTGAGGGTTTGACAATATTAATTTTTGCACCAGAGTCAAGAAAAACTTTTAAAACTCTACCATGTACAATGGCTGAGACAAAGGGGCCATCACTTGAGACTGGGCAAGTTACTATTTTTTATTTATGTTGTCTAGGGTATCTGCGTCTCATCTGCATCAAATACGTTCTATCAACATCTACAACTAGTATAGAGTCAGTGTCCTCCTCTGTCAAGTGTCCAAATCTATTTTGGGTAGCTACTGAGTACACAGGGAGGGCACTAGAACTGGCTAACTTGAATTGGTTAGCGGCTGGCTTTGGGAGTTTCCCTATGACATGGAATGAACATTTTGAGTTACAGCATTCTGTGATTAAGTATTATAATTAGACGTTGTATTATGGCTGGGCTGGGAGTTGTAATTACGCGAGTTCTTATAATATCACGGACGCTGTGCGCCTCGCCAAGACTGACCGTGGGAATTACGAGGTAAGGATGTCCTTTGCCTAGCTCTACAATCTGCAGTGTGGGGACCGACTTGTTTATGGTATTTGCAATATGGGAGCCTAGAATTATTAGATTGATCAGGGGACTAAGAGAATTGTCGAGGGGGTGATGCGTTTTGAGAGTTTGTTGGAGGATGCTGAGGGCTTGTTACTACATTCACAGTGTCAGAGGATAGCAACAGTTGAGCACTTCAGGGAGCTAGTTTATCCTCGGCATTGTTGATAGCCTCACACTTTACCAATTTCATTTGTAACTCCAAAATTTTGTTGCTCGATGATCGATTTAGTATGCTCTGAGGCAAAATTAATTAAAGTCCAAAATGCAATCATTCTGGCCATGACCTGGGGGGGGGGGTCAATGTCTTGTCTGGATCAACCCATGAGGAACTATGCATGGCCGTCTCCAAGGTATACAGATACTGATCTACACGGCTAGTAATTGCATTAAACTATTCACCAGGCTGCATGGTGGCATTGGCAATTTTCTTTACTAACCTATATAGGTCGAGGTCTCCTTTGTTAACAAAGCGCTGGCAAAAGAAATCCTTAAAATTCTGACCATGACTGTAGGCTAACAATGGCTCTCTCGTCTACAACAAAACGTGCATCACTCTTGATTGTGTCAACGGCTGACCGAGAAATTGCCAAATATTCGGCGTCAATAGGCTATGAAAAACGAGCCTTGATTTTTGCCACACCCTTGCTAAACCAGGACTCTTACAAGCAGGATTCGCCAGCAAAAGTGGAAGATCCATTTCCTGAGCTGATCTCTGGGCAGTAGCAGTAGCAATTGCTTCCTTGGAGGCAGAAGAAGTTGCAACAGTGGAAGGCATTGTCACAGCCATGGAATTAATGTTTGAACACAGATTATAATTAAGTGCACCAGGCATAAAAAGAGAATACACAAAAATAAACACTCAAAAATATCAAACTTGGCAAATTTAAGGAATGGCAGAAATAAAATTATTAAATTGGGCTAAGCAAGAAAATAATTCAAAACAAGCAAAATTGTGAATAAAATTAGCAATCTGGTATAAAAATGGTTGGAATTAGAGGTATATAGATTAATTAAACCAGGCTAAGCACTGCAAATTAAATTATAGAACTGGGAAGTGCAATTGCAGTTTTGATAAAAAAAAATCAACACAACATGTGGCAATACAGGAAATATGGATGTAGCACAGAAACTAGACAAACATATGTATATAACTTGCTATGGTAAAAATTAAAATATGAAATGTTGAAGGAATAAATTCCAATTTTAGGCCTGGAGGAATTAAAAAAAGATTATATTATGCAAACCCTAAACTGCTACTAAAACAATGATTTCTTACTTCTCTGGACTTTGAATTTGCTAATAACATTAGTAGCACAATTAATACTCAATGAAATTACTGTGAGAACCAGAAATGTTTAAAATGACTCAGAGAAACTGTGTGGGAGGAGTATGTAGCCAACTCCAATATTTAACAAGTCACTGAATGGTTAATACATACGATGTTGTGGATATTATTATGTAAATCACTGTTCGAATCAGCCCGTCTTCCAAAAATGGGGTGGTAAATGTAAGGAGACAAATAAGTGCAATTATGTACTATTCATAGCAGTTAGGAATTGTACTTATTTTCACTTAGTATTAAATTGTACTGTCAAATATATTGTAAATATTTGAGTTTACCTGAAAAACTGCATAGAAAACCACAACCTCACCTAACCGTCTTAGTTTTTGAAGATAATAATTTTATTGCTTCTTAATTCCAATTAATACTTAACCTATAGCTATATTGATATTACAGTTTTATAAAACTAATAAAACAAAACTAAAATATATCAATAAATTGTAAAATAACTCAGGATATTTTAAAATTTTGTATAAAATCTATATTGTTTAATAAACCAGAAAAAGAAATTCCTGATATTTAAAACTTGTGTATTGCAACTTGATATTAAAAACTTCATCCTAAAATTCTGTGTGTCTTAACAGAAAACGAGGGGAATTAAATCGGGGGAGGGAGTTGGGTAAATGTAACAGCCCCATGAGTGCAATTATATACTGGTTATGACAGAAAATGTACTTATTACACTTAGTATTAAATCGTACTGTCAATTCGGAGGATGGGTTGGTTCGAATATGGCACAGGAACGCTCATCTATCAATTACTTATCTCGGGGGTGCAATTCTTGAGAATCACCAGTAGCCAAAATATGAGGAACGTCGGGCAGCTGCGTTGCAGGGTTTGTTTACAAGTGGTGCGGCGGCAGGCAGGCTCCTAGAGGTGGTGTGCGAAGCTCTTCTGGAACCCTACACTGGGAATTGATGTTGGGAGCGCGACGATAAACGCTGAGACGACGATATTGGGTCGATGGCAATGGAAGAAGCACAATTTGATAGGCAGGAGTTCACAGCAAAATGATGTAGCAGGGGACTGGTGGCGATGGTGAGAGGTCGCGAGGTGTGTGTGAGCTTTGGGGGCGACACTTAGACAATTGCAGTCCACCAATTATTCTCAAATAACTGCACAATACATCTGGAGAACAGTTGAAACTTGTGAAAACGATTGCAATAGATGGAACAGTACAGGCTTGTTGATGTGGGCTTGGGTGGTGGTGGTAGGTGGGTGCAGATTCCAAGGTTCCAAGGTGGCGTGAAATTCAAAATGGCTGGCGCAGGAATCTTTCTTTCCCCCTCACTGATGAAATGGCGTTCTCACAGGAAAATATTGCGCCTTACTTCAGAGAACGTCGACATAGAGTAATGGCTGATGGCAGGACCCCAGACCAGCACAATAATTGATGAATATTGATGGGTGGGTGGCGGTGACGGCTTATGACGGCGGTGGCGGCTGGAACACGTGGCGATGTGGGCACTTGAATTTTCGTTTCCAGAAAAATAATTCTGGATCCCACTGCTGCTACCAGTATTTGTTACCTCCTTAAATATATGTGGTTCTTGCCGGGTAGTAGATAATACACAGCCGATCACTTCAGTAGTTTATTGAGTAAGGCAACAAGTATATATCTGGCTTGCCGAGGTCCTTCCTACTCTGAGGTCTGTGAGAATACTGACTGGTCACCAGAACGGCTGGTACCAGCTCTCTGTGGAGAATAACGTCAGAGGCTTACTTGATTTGTGATTGGCTAACACCAACTGTCGTACAATTTGAGTACTAACATTTGTCATTCTCTGTGTACCTGTCCTCACCCGTTCTAAGTTTCATCACCTGTTGCTTCACTGTTGTTTTCCTCCTGATGTGACTGTGTAGTAGCTATGGTTCGGTCTTGGCTTTATTAGCTATATCATTTTCATTCTTTTTCTCAGCTTCACTCCGCACACTAACATATTCGTTCTTGGTTCTCTGGTATCTCTCTCTGCTTTCTGGTGTTCTGTTATTTCGGAAGTTCCTCCATGCCCTTTTTGTTCAGTTCCTTTGCTTTCATACATTCCCTATTAAACAACGGATTCTTGTGTGTGTACTCACCTAGTTTTGCTTGCGGGGGTTGTGTGTGTGTATGTACTCACCTATTTGTACTCACCTATTTGTGCTTGCGGGGATTGAGATCTGGCTCCTTGGTCTCGCCTCTCAACCGTCAATCAACAGG
The DNA here is from genome assembly GCF_040958095.1 of Procambarus clarkii. Taxonomy (NCBI): domain Eukaryota; kingdom Metazoa; phylum Arthropoda; class Malacostraca; order Decapoda; family Cambaridae; genus Procambarus; species Procambarus clarkii. Next base: position 5,750,450 of record NC_091205.1, on the reverse strand, counting down.
TGTACAGGTTCCTGAGCCTATTGGGCTCTTTCATATCTACACTTGAAACTGTGTATGGAGTCAGTCTCCACCACATTACTTCATAATTCATTCCATTTGTCAACTACTCTGACACTAAAAAAGTTCTTTCTAATATCTCTGCGGCTCATTTGGGGGACTCAGTTTCCACCTGTGTCCCCTAGTACGTGTTCCCCTTGTGTTAAATAGCCTGTCTTTGTCTACCCTATTAATTCCCTTGAGAATCTTGAATGTGGTGATTATGTCCCCCCCAACTCTTCTGTCTTCCAGCGACGTGAGGTTTAATTCCCGTAGTCTCTACTCGTACCTCATACCTCTCAGCTTGGATACTAGTCTGGTGGCAAACCTTTGAACCTCTTCCAATTTACTCTTATCCTTGACTAGATATGGACTCCATGCTGGGGCTGAATACTCCAGGACTGGCCTGATATATGTTGTATACAAAGTTCTGAATAAATCCTTACACAAGTTTCTAAATGCCGTTCTTATGTTGGCCAGCCTGGCATATGCCGCTGATGTTATCCTCTTGATATGAGCTACAGGTGACAGGTCTGGCATGATATCAACCCCCAAGTCTTTTTCTCTCGCTGACTCTTGAAGAATTTCATCTCCCAGTTGATACCTTGTATCTCGCCTCCTGCTCCTACGCCAATCTGAGGTCTCACCCCTCACTGTAACTCTCTGCTTCCTATTGCTTAGATACTCCCTTATCCACAGGAGTGCCCTACCAGTTACTCCTGCCTGTCTCCCCAACTTATGCATCAACCTTTTATGCGGTACTGTGTCAAAGGCTTTCCGACAATCCCAAAAATGCAGTCCGCCCATGCTTCTCTTTCCAGCTTAATCTTTGTCACCTGATTGTTAAATTCTATTAAGGCTGTAAGGCAAGATTTAAGATTTGTGTGAGAGTGTATGTGTGTATTTACCTAGTTGTGTTTGCGGGGGTTGAGCTTTGCTCTTTCGGCCCGCCTCTCAACTGTCAATCAACTGTTTACTAACTATTTTTTTCGACACCACACACCCCAGGAAGCAGTCTGTGACAGCTGACTAACTCCCAGGTACCTATTTACTGCTAGGTAACACGGGCATTCAGGGTGAAAGAAACTTTGCCCATTTGTTTCTGCCTCGTGCGGAAATCGAACCCGCGCCACAGAATTACGAGTCCTGCGTAATTCTATCCACCATGCTACCTGGCCCCCTGTGTGTGTGTGTGTGTTAAAAACACACTCTTGTAAATCTAGTTGTCTAACTAGTTTTTTATGATTGATACTTGACCTGAGTGTTCAGGGAAATTCAGCAACCAGACCAGGAGGGGGGGGGGGTCTGGTAGCTGAGTGGACAGCGCGCATTACTCGTAATTCTGTGGCCTTGGTTCCATTCCTGGACCAGGCAGAAACGAATGGGCAAAGTTTCTTTCATCCTTAATGCCCCTTTTACCTAGCAGTAAATAGGTACCTGGGAGTTACACTTTATAGTTTTTTGGGAGTTAGCAGCTTCGTGTGTTAAAAAGCATCTTTCTTCCTGGGTGCGTGTGTGAAAAAAATAGTAGTTAGTAACAGTTGATTGACAGTTGAGAGGCGAGCTGAAAGAATAAAGCTCAAACCCCCACAAGCGCAACTAGGTGAATACACACAAACACACTTAATACAGTAGCCATCGAACAGAGTACAGTAGCCACACAGTAGCTATCCCACAAATGGCTACTAAAGTTCAACCCCGAGTAAATACACGGTCATGAAACTAGGCGGTGGAAACAGGAAGCCAGACACAGGATACCGAATGGGAGATGATGTACTTAATGAAACGGACAGAGAGAAAAATCTAGGAGTTCATATCACACCAAACCTGTCTCCTGAAGCCCACATGAAAAGAATTAAATCTGCAGCATATGCGAGGCTGGCTAACATCAGAACTGCCTTCAGGAACTTGTGTAAGGAATTATTCAGAATCTTGTACACCACATATGTAAGATCAATCCTGGAGTATGAGGCCCTAGCATGGAGCCCGTACCTTGTCAAGCACAAGACAAAGCTGGAAAAAGTTCAGAGGTATGCCACTAGGCAAGTCCCAGAACTAAGTGGCATGAGTTACGAGGAAAGGCTGTGTGAGATGCACCTCACGACACTGGAAAACAGAAGAGTAAGGGGAGACATGATCACTATCTACAAAATTCTCATAGAAACTGAGAGGGTAGATAAGGATAAACTTTTTAACACGGGTGGTAAGCAAACAAGGGGACACAGGTGGAGACTGAGTACCCAAATTAGTCACAGGGACGTTAGAAAGAACTTTGCCAGTGTCAGAGTAGTTAACAGATGGAATGCATTAGGCAGTGATGTGGTGGGGACTGACTCCAAACACAGTTTCATATATAGATATGTTAGAGCCCAGTAGGCTCAGGCTCAGTAACCATCCCAATCAAGATTGATGGAACGTTATTTTCTATATGATGATTAAGCTGGTTACAGTGTTTAAAAAACACATGTAGTGAAGATGATTAAAGTAGTGTAGTGTATATACAGTGATAAAGTTCTGTTTTAGTGAAGATGGTTACAGTAACGATCACATTCTGTAATGCAGATAGTTGCATTGACGAAGATGCTGAATAGTGAAGGTGGTTACAGTCATAAAGATAGTTTGCAATAAAGGGGGTTACAGTGATAATGTTCGTGTGTAGTATTGATAACTACAGTGAAGAAAATAGTGTTAGTTTGCAATAAAGGGGGTTACAGTGATAATGTTCGTGTGTAGTATTGATAACTACAGTGAAGAAAATAGTGTGTAGTGCAGATCATAACCAGCAACATTGAAATAAGTAACTTGTACAGAGTCTGTAGAAGATTAGACATCGGTGAAGCACTACATATGAAACAATTTCAAGTGATTAATAAAACCCAACTCACACTCAGGCACATTCTACCACCCTCGAGAACAAGGCAACATGTTCAGCACACTCTGGCCAACATAAGAATATAGGAAGGTGAAGAAAGGCAAGTGGACCAAACGGCACCTTACTACACCTCATCTTTCTCACTGATATGGTCTGTTGCTCCAGACAATTTATAGTCACTTCACCTCTGCCATTTATAGTTTTGACAGGATAAACGATACGTATATATCTCTTAGTGTAACGCCATAAAAAACTGTAAAATGAACTTTGGAGAGTTCAATGCTCAACTTCCTTCTCAAATATATAACACATATATATTTGTGTTATATATTTCTGTGTATATATTTATACACAGAAATGTATAAATGATTCGTGAAAAAATCCTCTGTTCATATATTATGCAGTTCGCAATGATCTCGAGGGCGGTGGTAGAAAAGGAATCGAGCCACAGAATGGCCTTAGGAACTGAACACTAAAATTAATTTACCGAAGGAAGTAAATCTTGTTAAGCTAGTTACACGGTGTTATGTATATATATCATATTCAATAACATCTAATAACTAAATATATTTCTTATGTTCCTTTTTACTGTCGATGGTAATTGAAAAATCAATTCTCCAAAATTCATTTTTATTTCTAGTCTGACGCGACGCTTGAACGCGTTTTGTAATAACGTATTACATTTTCAAAGACTTTAGTTTACACACACACAACTTGTAACCTGAAAACACTTAACAGAGTTTTACTAATTCTAAGGCTAAACATCTTGTCTTATATACTCGCATTTGGTTGAGGTGATATGTTGAAAGTTTTGGATGAGGTGAACAAACCTTTGACCAGCACATGACAGAACACAGTTCTAGGGGTATAAATTGGATAAGTGAAAGGAAAGAATGGAAGTAACTGCAAAGGGCCTATTGGCCTATACTTCATCTTGATGCTTCTATATTAGTACGGAGTCTTGAATTGGGTAGAATATAGTTGTGCATTAATTGGCTGTTGACTGCTGGTGTTGACTTTTTGATGTGTAGTGCCTCGCAGATGTCAAGCCGCCTGCTATCGCTGTATCTATTGATGATTTCTGTGTTGTTTGTAATTACTTCTCTGGTGATGATCTGGTTGTGGGAAGAGATTATATGTTCCTTTAAGGGAGTCCTGTTGCTTATGCATTGTTAACCGCCTGGAAAGAGGTGTTGTTGTCTTGCCTATATACTGAATTCTTTGGGGCTTACAGTCCCCAAGTGGACATTTGAAGGCATAGACGACGTTGGTCTCCTTTAAGGCATTCTGCTTTGTGTCTGGAGAGTTTTTCATGAGAAGGTTGGCCGTTTTTTTGGTTTTATAGTAAATGGTCAATTGTATCTTCTGATTTTTGTCTGTAGGGATAACGTTCCTATTAGACTATTTTAGAAGAGCTTCTTTTAAACAGCTCATATGACGGAGGAAAGGGTTCTGAAAGATATTGTTAATAGGAACGTTATCCCTACAGACAAAAATCAGAAGATACAACTGACCATTTACTATAAATATACCTCTTGTATATGAGGTTACAGTTAAACAGCGGGGGATCGTGCTACTGATCCTATAATCTCACGCCTTGGGGCTTCAATATATATATATATATATATATATATATATATATATATATATATATATATATATATATATATATATATATATATATATATATATATATATATATATATATATATATATATATATATTAGTATATTTTGATAGCAGTCTTTCCTGTAGACATATATTATTAAATATGACCGAAAGAGTAAGATTAATAATTCTAACACGAATTTTCTCGATCTTTCTTATGTTTCTTTTCACTGTTGATGGTAATTGAAAAATCAATTCTCCAAAATTCATTTTTATTTCTAGTCTGACGCGACACTTGAGCGCGTTTTGTAAAACTTATTACATTTTCAAAGACTTTAGTTTGCACACACAACTATTACTGAATAGAGCTTAAACATCTTCGATTTTTTATACCTGCATTAGGGTGAGGTGATATGTTACAACAGTTTTGGATGAGGTGAAAACAAACTTTCAACACAAGCCAGAACACGAAATAATGGGTATTGAAGGTAAGAATGGAAGTAATTGCAGAGGGCCTATTGGCTCATATTTCTTGATGCTTCTATATTGGAGCGGAGTCTTGAAGTGGGTAGAATATAGTTGTGCATTAATTGGCTGTTGATTGCTGGTGTTGACTTCTTGATGTGTAGTGCCTCTCAGATGTCAAGCCGCCTGCTATCGCTGTATCTATCGATGATTTCTGTGTTGTTTGCTAAGATTTCTCTGGTGATGGTTTGGTTGTGGGAAGAGATTATATGTTCCTTAATGGAGCCCTGTTGCTTATGCATCGTTATACGCCTGGAAAGAGATGTTGTTGTCTTGTTTATATATTGAGTTTTAAGAGGCTTACAGTCTCCAAGAGGGCATTTGAAGGCATAGATGACGTTGGTCTCTTTTAAAGCGTTCTGCTTTGTGTCTGGAGAGTTTCTCATGCCGTTTTCTTGGTTTTATAGTAAATCGTCAGTTGTATCTTCTGATTCTTGTATTCTTGTATCTTCTGCACAGCCTTCTACGGTCACTGGTACCTGTAATGATCGTGATGTTGGTTACCTCGTCCTGACACTCAGGATGGTGTTGTGAGTCAGTGAATGATGTTGTTTCATTCCTTCATTCTGTAATTCTGTTAGTAGTGTGTACGATACAGCACAAGTGCATATATATTCATGTAGTACAGTAGTTCATATGAGGGTCAGAGAAGGCTGAAATTTGTTTTAAACAAAGGGAAGCTCCTCGAGTGTGTTATAGTAAATGATAAGACAAAGAAGAGGGTCTTCACTGCAAGGCATGCAACTGCTCTCAATTACAACCCGTATTGCCGTCAAACCGATCTTATAGGCCTGGGTACATGCTTATTTATAGCACACTACAATATCTATAATGAAAACATTAATGCAACATATTTATTTTTTGTAGAATATATAACAATAACCTTTACGTACTGTCATAAAACACGACCAAACTGTTCTAAACAATGCATAACTACCCAAACATGGCTGGAATATTAAGCACAAATACAGAGAAACTAAAACATATATATTGCATCATGTTCAACACACCAAAAATTTTCATAACAGTTTAAATCCATAAAATACACAAAAAATGTTACATAGAACGCCTGAAGCAATTCTATATATTATATTAAAAAGTTTAACTTACAATACCCAGTGATCAATTTCTGTCTCTCTCGCTCTCTCTCTCTCCACGTGTTTATACTCCCTGTGTCAGCCGTGGATATACTCCCTGTGTCAGCCGTGGCTATACTCCCTGTGTCAGCCGTGGCTATACTCCCTGTGTCAGCCGTGGCTATACTCCCTCTGTCAGAAGTGTCTACACTCCCTGTGTAAGAAGTTGCTATACTCCCTGTGTCAGCCGTGACTATACTCCCTATGTCAGCCGTGACTATTCTTCCTGTAACAGCCGTGGGTATACTCCTTGTGTCAGAATTGGCTATACTCCATGTGTCAGAAGTGGCTATACTCCTTGTGTCAGAATTGGCTATACTCCCTGTGTCAGAAGTGGCTATACTCCTTGTGTCAGCCGTGGCTATACTCCCTGTTTCAGCCGTGGCTACACTTCCTTTGTCAGCCGTGGCTATACTCCCTGTTGTTGGAAAGTTCCAACCCTGATACATCCTTATTGTATCATAATACATCACTATTGTATACTAAGCATAGTATCTATTAACCCCCTACTAACTGTAGTACTAATATAAATTAATATTTTCCTATCTGCGCGTCATTTACTAAAATTCTCCCCACATCGAGACGCAGTATTGCGTCAGATAATATCCAGCAAGGCATAGTTATTGTCAACATGGCAGAGAATTGAATAATATTCTAAACCTTTATCAGTATTCTTTACAAGAATTAATACCTGATAATATAACAACTAGTGATTCAATAACAAGGAGTTATCAACTAACATATCACTATATAACAGTTTATCTGTTATCTTAAACCGTCAATGGAGGAAACAGAACTTCTCTCCATTTTTCGTTCAATAAGAACACTGTTCATAATTATTGGCAATTAGCGAGAATGGAAACAATATTTAACTCATTATAATTGCGACTCTATTCTCATTGACGTATTATGTAGAGTAATTACAAGGAAAAGAATTTTCCGTTTCTACTAATATGTCGCGCATGCGCGAGAGAGTGGTTGAGAGAGGAGAGGAGTCGGACGCCAGCGAGCCATGCGGTTGGACGACGTTTAGACAACGTGGCGGCCATTAGCCCAGGGAGAGGCGAGTCCTTCGTCAATTACACGATAGGCCCTTGTTACTAATCGGACTTGGAGTGTGGAACTACTCCATTAGCGATCCATGGATTGCATCGGTGGACAACCAGCAGGTTAAGTGTTCTAGTATTGTTATAGGAGCTCACTATATATGTACTGTGCACTTAGGCCATCGTTACGTCGTAATACTTCCCCAAACGCCAAGTACGTCCGCATGAAATTTAATTTGTCCCTTCCATTGAACTGTAATGGCATAATCTAATTTGTATAGACAATTTTTACGCTCTATTGGGTTTCCAGCATGTGTTGGAGCTGCCGTAATTGCAACAATTTCCCACGCTAGGCTAGTGGATCACGTGTTCCAGCAAGTCCCAGATGACGCCATCTCGACACCACATCTCTGTTCACTGTTACAGCTAAGCGGCTGAAATTACTTTAATTTAGATATTATTTATTAATAAACGGTTGAAACCTAATAATAATTTGAGATTATATTTCATTTGCGAGATTTAGGATTTAAGAATAATTTCATAGCCTCATGAATTTTATATGAGAACAATTTTTCGTATATTCATTGTCCAATATATTCTTGCTACTAACCAAATTATCAAATGTTTATTTTATTTATACCTTAGTAAAGCAGTTACTAATTTTGTTCGAGGAACAACCAGCCTGGATAAAGTGTACTGGGAGTACTCTACTTCTGGTATTAACCCCCCATTTGTGAAGAAGGGAAAGTTTACTTCTTGAATAGTAATTTAATTTACTGTCCATTAATATTCACGGAATAATTCTTAATAGTGACATTATCCACAGGCACTGGTATTTCAGTCCTTTTCTATTGTTTATTTATCTGTTTCCCTTTTAAGTAAAAATAGGGTGGTCCTTCGATTCATTTAAGTCAGTCAATTAAATATCAATATATTGAGAGTAAGCTTTCCTTCACGACACCTGTGTCAGCCGTGGCTATACTCCCTGTGTCAGCGGTGGCTATACTCCCTGTGTCAGCCGTGGCTATACTCCCTGTGTCAGCGGTGGCTATACTCCCTGTGTCAGCCGTGGCTATACTCCCTGTGTCAGCCGTGGCTATACTCCCTGTGTCAGCGGTGGCTATACTCCCTGTGTCAGCCGTGGCTATACTCCCTGTGTCAGCGGTGGCTATACTCCCTGTGTCAGCCGTGGCTATATTCTCAGTGTCAGCAGTGACTATAACCTCTCTGAGTCAACCGTGACTATACTTACTAAGTCAGCCGTGACTCTTCTCCCTGTGTCAGCCGTGGCAATACTCCCTTTGTCAGCCATGATTATACTCCCTGTTTCAGCCGTAGGTATAATCCCTGTGTCAGCCGTGGCTATATTCCCTGCGTCAGCCGTGTCTATACTCCTGTGTCAGCCGTGGCTATACTCACTGTGTCAGCCGTGGCTATACTCCCAGAGTCAGCCGTGACTCTGCTCCCTGTGTCAGCCGTGGGTATACTCCCTGTGTTAGCCGTGGCAATACTCCCAGTGTCAGCCATGATTATACTCCCTGTGTCAGCCGTAGGTATAATCCCTGTGTCAGCCGTGGCTATATTCCCTGCGTCAGCCGTGTCTATACTCCTGTGTCAGCCGTGGCTATATTCACTGTGTCACCCGTGGCTGTACTCCCAGAGTCAGCCGTGATTATACTCCCTCAGTCAGCCGTTGAAATAATCCCTGTGTCAGCCGAGACTGTACTCCCTGTGTCAGCCGTAGCTATACTCACTGTGTCAGCCATGGGTATACTCCCTGTGTCAGCCGTGCCTATACTCCCAGTGTCATCCGTGGCTATACTCCCAGTGTCAGAAGTGGCTATACTCCCTGTGTCAGAAGTGGCTATACTCCCTGTGTCAGCCGTGTCTATACTCACTGTGTCAAATGTGGCTATACTCCTTGTGTCAGAAGTGGCTAAACTCTGTATCAGCCGTGAATATACTCCCTGTGTCAGCCGTGACTATACTCCCCGTGTCAGCCGTGACTATACTCCCTGAGACAGCCGTGACTATACTTCCAGTGTCAGCCGGAGCAATACTTCCGGTGTCAGCCGAGTCAATACTCGCTGTGTCAGCAGTAACTAAACTTCTTGTGTCAGAAGTGGCTATACTCCCTGTATCAGCCATGGCTATACTCCCTTTGTAAGCCGTGGCTATTCTCCCCGTGTCAGCCGTGGCTATACTCCCAGAGTCAGCCGTGACCATACTTCCTGTGTCAGCCATGGATATACTCCCAGAGTCAGCTGTCGATATACTCCCAGAGTTAGCCGTGACTCTGCTCCTTGTGTCAACCGTGGTTATATTCCCTGTGTCAGCCGTGGGTATACTCCCTGTGTCAGCCGTGAGTATACTCCCCGTGTCAGCCGTGATTATACTCCCTGAGTCAGACGTGGCTATACTCCCAGTGCCAGCCGTTATCTTGAGATGATTTCGGGGCTTTTAGTTTCCCCGCGGCCCGGTCCTCGACCAGGCCTCCACCCCCAGGAAGCAGCCTGTGACAGCTGACTAACACCCAGGTACCTATTTTACTGCTAGGTAACAGGAGCATAGGGTGAAAGAAACACTGCCCATTGTTTCTCGCCGGCGCCTGGGATCGAACCCAGGACCACAGTGGCTATACTCCCTGTGTCATCCGTGGCTATACTCCCAGATTCAGCCGTGGCTATACTCCCTGTGTTATCCGTGGCTATACTCCCAGTGCCAGCCGTGACTATACTCCCTGTGTCAGCTGTGACTATACTCCGTGTCAGCCGTGGGTATACTCCCTGTGTCAGAAGTGGCTATACTCCCTGTATCAGCCGTGGCTATACTCCCTATGGCAGCCGTGAATATGCTCCCTATGTCAGCCGTGGCTATACTCCCCATGTCATCCGTGGCTATACTCCTAGAGTCAGCCGTGTCTATACTCCCAGAGTCAGCCGTGACTCTGCTCCTTGTGTCAACCGTGACTATATTCCCTGTGTCAGTCGTGGGTTTACTCCCCGTGGCAGCCGTGGCTATACTCCCTGTGTCAGCCGTGACTCTGATCCCTGTGTCAGCCATGGGTATACTCCCTGTGTCAACTGTGACTATATTCCCTGTGTCAGCCGTGGCTATAATCCCTGAGTCAGCAGTTGGTATACTCCCATTATCAGCCGTGACTATACTCCCTGTGTCAGCCGTTGGTATACTCCTTGTGTCAGCCGTGACTATATTCCTGTGTCAGCCGTGGCTATATTCCCAGAGTCAGCCGTGACTATATTCCCTTTGTCAGCCGTGGGTATACTCCCTGTGTCAGCCGTGACTATACTCCCTGAGTCAGCCTTTGCTATACTCCCAGTTTCAGCCGTGGCTATACTCCCAGAGTCAGCCGTGACTTTGCTCCCTGTGTCAACTGTGGCTATATTCCCTGTGTCAGCCGTGACCATATTCCCTGTGTCAGCCGTGAGTATACTCCCTGTGTCAGCCGTGACTATACTCCCTGAGTCAGACGTGGCTATACTCCCAGTGCCAGCTGTTATCTTGAGATGATTTCGGGGCTTTTAGTGTCCCCGCGGCCCGGTCCTCGACCAGGCCTCCACCCCCAGGAAGCAGCCCGTGACAGCTGACTAACACCCAGGTACCTATTTTACTGCTAGATAACAGGGGCATAGGGTGAAAGAAACTCTGCCCATTGTTTCTCGCCGGCGCCTGGGATCGAACCCAGGACCACAGTGGCTATACTCCCTGTGTCATCCGTGGCTATACTCCCAGATTCAGCCGTGGCTATACTCCCTGTGTCATCCGTGGCTATACTCCCAGTGCCAGCCGTGACTATACTTCCTGTGTCAGCTGTGACTATACTCCGTGTCAGCCGTGGTATACTCCCTGTGTCAGAAGTGGCTATACTCCCTGTATCAGCCGTGGCTATACTCCCTGTGGCAGCCGTGAATATGCTCCCTATGTCAGCCGTGGCTATACTCCCCATGTCATCCGTGGCTATACTCCTAGAGTCAGCCGTGTCTATACTCCCAGAGTCAGCCGTGACTCTGCTCCTTGTGTCAACCGTGACTATATTCCCTGTGTCAGTCGTGGGTTTACTCCCCGTGGCAGCCGTGGCTATACTCCCTGTGTCAGCCGTGACTCTGATCCCTGTGTCAGCCATGGGTATACTCCCTGTGTCAACTGTGACTATATTCCCTGTGTCAGCCGTGGCTATAATCCCTGAGTCAGCAGTTGGTATACTCCCATTGTCAGCCTTGACTATACTCCCTGTGTCAGCCGTGGGTATACTCCTGGTGTCAGCCGTGACTATACTCCCTGTGTCTGCTGTGGCAATACTCCCTCCTTCAGAAGTGGCTATACTCCCTGTTTCAGAAGTGGCTATACTCCCTGTGTCAGCCGTAGCTATACTCCCCGTGTCAGCCGTGACTATACTTCCTGTGTCAGCCGTGACTCTGATCCCTGTGTCAGCCGTGACTCTGATCCCTGTGTCAGCCGTGGGTATACTCCCTGTGTAAATCGTGCCTATATTCCCTGTTTCAGCCGTGACTATATTCCCTGTGTCATCCATGGGTATACTCCCTCTGTCAGCCGTAGCTATACTTCCTGTGTCAGCCGTGGGTGTACTCCCTCTGTCAGCCGTGGCTATAATCCCTGTGTCAGAAGTGGCTATACTCCCTGTGTCAGCAGTGGCTATACTCCCTGTGTCAGCAGTGGCTTTACTCCCTGTGTCAGAAGTGGCTATACTCCCTGTGTCAGCAGTGGCTATACTCCCTGTGTCAGAAGTGGCTATACTCCCTGTTTCAAAAGTGGCTATACTCCCTGAGTTAGCAGTTGGTATACTCCCAGTGTCTGCCGTGGCTATACTCCCTGTGTCAGCCGTGACTATACTCCCTGTGTCAGCCGTTGCTATACTTCCTGTGTCAGCCGTGACTATATTCTCTGTGTCAGCCGTTACTATACTCCCTGTGTCAGCCGTTGCTATACTCCCTGTGTCAGCCGTTGCTTTATTCTCTGTGTCAGCCGTTGCTATACTCCCTGTGTCAGCCGTTGCTATACTCCCTGTGTCAGCCGTTGCTATACTCCCTGTGTCAGCTGTTACTATACTCCCTGTGTCAGCCGTTACTATACTCCCTTTGTCAGCCGTGACTATATATCCTGTGTCAGCCATGACTATACTCCCTGTGTCAGCTGTGGCTATGCTCCGTGTCAGCCGAGGTATACTCCCTATGTCACATGTGGCTATACTCCCTGTGTCAGCTGTGGCCATACTCCCTGTGTCAGCCGTGACTATATTCCCTGTGTCAGCTGTGGCCATACTCCCTGTGTCAGCCGTGACTATATTCCCTGTGTCAGCCATGACTATACTCCCTGTGTCAGCTGTGACTATCCTCCCTGTGTCAGCCATGACTATACTCCCTGTGTCAGCCATGACTATACTCCCTGTGTCAGCCGTGACTATATATCCTGTGTCTGCCATGGCTATACTCCCTGTGTCAGCCATGACTATACTCCCTGTGTCAGCCATGACTATACTCCCTGTGTCAGCCGTGACTATATATCCTGTGTCAGCCGTGACTATACTCCCTGTGTCAGCCGTGACTATACTCCCTGTGTCAGCCGTGACTATACTCCATATGTCAGCCGTGCCTATTCTCCCTGTGTCAGCCATGGCTATACTCCCTGTGTTAGCCTCAGCTATGTTCCATGTGTCAGCCGTGAGTATACTCCCTCTGTCAGTCGTGGCTATACTTCTTGTGTCAGCCATGGCTGTACTCCCTGTGTCAACCGTGGCTATTCTCCCGGTGTCAGCTGTGGCTATACTCCCTATGTCAAAAGTGGCTATACTCCCTGTGTCAGCCGTGGCTACATTCTCTGTGTCAGCCTTGGTAACACTCCCAGTGTCAGCCGTGGCTATACTCCCTGTGTCAGCTGAAGATATACTCCCTGTGTCAGCCGTGGCTGTACTCCCTGTGTCAGCCGTGGGTATACTCCCTGTGTCAGCGATGGCTATACTCCCTGTGTCAGCCTTGGCTATACTCCCTGTGTAAGCCGTTGGTATACTCCCTGTGTCAGCCGTGGCTATACTCCCGTGGCTATCACTTCCTTTTGTCCGGTCGTGATGGTCAAGCGGATTAAGGCGTCCTGTAGATACCAGTTGCGTTGCTCCTGGCAGTATGGGTTCGAGTCACTTCTGGGGTGTGAGTTTTCAGTCGCATATAGTCCTGGGGACCATTCAGGCTTGTTCGCATTTGTGTTCCTCATGTGTGCCCCAAAGAATGAGGTGATTTGATAAAATGCTATGCCCAAGATTACCATCCGAGTGCCGGCGGGGAAGTGGTTCAAATAGCTTCGGCTATCACTTCCTTTTGTCCGGTCGTGATGGTCAAGCGGATTAAGGCGTCCTGTAGATACCAGTTGCGTTGTTCCTGGCAGTATGGGTTCGAGTCACTTCTGGGGTGTGAGTTTTCATATATATATATATATATATATATATATATATATATATATATATATATATATATATATATATATATATATATATATATATATATATATATATACATATATATATATATATATATATATATATATATATATATATATATATATATATATATATATATATATATATATATATATATATATATATATATGTATATATCTGAAAACTGGCTGGAAGAAGGGGGACCCATAGCCTCGGAGGAAACCACACATAACGCATTGGAGGGAATGTCGGTCCCCTCCAATACAGTTTCTGTGTGCTTTTCTCCTACCACCCCCTTCCCTTTTTTTTTTTTTTTCCTTTATTGTGTATTTAAAGGTTACAAAACATACAAGACAAATGCCTAAAGGTTATGGATCTCTTGAAGCTCCTCCGCTTCTGGACAGGAACCGAGGACGCAGCAAGCATTTCCCCTCTGGATCGCCACACTGAGACGCTGAAACAAAAAACTGGAAGCCCTTGGGTCTCTGGTGACGTCAATGAGCTTGGAACCCAATTCCTTGAGAAATCCCAAGGCACTCTTGCCCCATGGGCCATGCGTCTCAGACGCTATGGGAACAAAGAGGTATTGACCTTCCAGTCGCCTGTACTTGAGTGATTTTGCTGTTTCCCTGTGGTTGGCCGCCCCACCTGCTTGATCAGCTCCGAAGTGTACATAGGTGTCAGCCAGGGTGGATACACATGTGTAGTCCCACACCAACTGTCTACCCTCCTTCCATGAGTATATGGTGATGCCATCAGGGCGAAGTGCGGGGAAATCCGGGTTTTGGACCCCTAGGATGCGAGGTTCTCTCTCCGCTGGGCACCCAGCTGAGACGAGGCTTCTCTTGATGATGTCATTGACCTCGTTGTGTCTTGCATGCCAGCCCTTTGTGCTTCCGCAATGCAACCCATGCAGTCCGTATTGGTCTGCTTCCACCCTGTTGCAAATACACTTGTATTCAGTGTGAATTGGGGCACCAAGGCGGAGGGCCACTGCTACACGAAGGGATTCTGGATCTAGGCGCGTGCCCATTGCTGACATGGGTACTGCCAGGAGGAAGTCTCCTGCATGGGGGGCACGCACTGCTCTGAGGCGGGCTTTCTCCTTGTCTGATGTTGCGGCAGTGAGCAAGGCATCAGCTACTTTTTCCACTAGAGGGTGGTCCCAGCCGGACTGTTTGTGTTGTTTTGTTGGCTCTATAATGGTTACTGGGGCTGCAAGAACATCCCACTGATTTGAACATTCAGTGAAAGCAGGATCGTGTATTCCTGCTGAATCTCTCAGGGTTGCAGGTAAAATATCTCTGACGAGGTCGTGCGATGCATGAGAGGAGGAAAGGAAGGCTGGTAGAGCAATTTGGGAGGCTGTGCGGACACCAAGGCCGCCGAGTCTTACAGGAAGGGTTGCTTGCTCCCACTGAGAGTCGTCCAATGGCAGGTTCAGGACTTTCACCAGCATGGACCTCAGAAGGGTGTCATACACATTTAACTTAGGGCTGCTGTAGGATGGAGAACATCTCAGAAAGTAGGTCAACTTAGGGAGAGACAGGCATCTTGTAAGGAGAAAGAGAGCATCATGGGCATTAATCTTGTCAATCCTGTCCAGCATTCTCTTTAGATCAGTGATTTTTGCAGCCAGGACCTCCTCGATTGCTCGTGGGCCAATGGGGGCACCCAGGAGAGTGCAGTCCGGTGGTTCGACAACGAGAATGTCTGGAAGAACATTTTGTATTTGCCCAGTGATGTCTGGGTTGCGGGAGATTATTTCACATTTGGATGCATTGAGAATGAGGCCTAAGGCTGCTCCCTGCTCCTCTCCTCCCTGAGAGACAGATATATATATATATATATATATATATATATATATATATATATATATATATATATATATATATATATATATATATATATATATATATATATATATATATATATATATATGTCGTACCTAGTAGCCAGAACTCACTTTTTGGCCTACTATTCAAGGCCCGATTTGCCTAATAAGCCACGTTTTCCTGAATTAATATATTTTCTCTAATTTTTTTCTTATGAAATGATAAAGCTACCCATTTCATTATGTATGAGGTCAATTTTTTTTATTGGAGTTAAAATTAACGTAGATATATGACCGAACCTAACCAACCCTACCTAACCTAACCTAACCTATCTTTATAGGTTAGGTTGGGTTAGGTAGCCGAAAAAGTTAGGTTAGGTTAGGTTAGGTAGGTTAGATAGTCGAAAAACAATTAATTCATGAAAACTTAGCTTATTAGGCAAATCGGGCCTTGCATAGTAGGCTGAGAAGTGAGTTCTGGCTACTAGGTACGACATATATATATATATATATATATATATATATATATATATATATATATATATATATATATATATATATATATATATATATATCCCAGAGTCCAGCATAGTTAAGAAAACATTTTGTGAAAAAACAATGCAGAAGATAAACAGTAAACATAACGCAGAAGCAGCGGGTTGGTACAATGCTTCACTCAAATATCAACCACTTATTTAGATGAAATGGAGCATTGGAACAGAAGTACACTTACACAGCATTTGCCTTAGTTTGGCTTAGAAGAGAGGAAATATCAGACTTGTGGAGAATTGTCGGACAAACCTTTGGAACATTATGTAACACTATACACAGTTGCTGTCTTTTTCCAAATAAAAGTTAGTTTAAATATGTTGAGTGTTGATGCATTTCATTTCTTGTTAATGGCTAGGTAGGTGTTGATATAGGAAGTTCATTATAAAGGTTTAAAGTTAACGATTCCTTTTTCAAGTCATAGCTTTGAACATGGGCAGGTAGAGTGTAGGACTAATACTGTCAGGTAGATTTTAATGTCTGTCTGTAGTTGACTTGTATCTTGTTGGCCTGACGATCGTCTGTTGTTATGCACGGTTGACTTATCTGTTAATACATCACTGAGGTTCATGTTTAACATCACTGATGTATGGAGACAATATTCATTTACAGTGTTGTTACTGACGTCCTGCTTATACATAACATTAGTTTTAAGTGCAGGAATCTACGTCTAGAAAATGTTGTTTCCATGCATGACCATACATGCCCACTGGCATTATGAAGAAAATAAGAATTACAAATATATACTAAATCTTTCCAATGACGTAAACTTCAGTAAATTATTTGCCCACTTTGATGCAACAAAACTTATCTCGTTGCAAGTAGCCGCTCATAAGAAAATAGGAGCGGCACAACTCCCCAGCCGCTGTGTGGTTGTGGGGAAGTTGCCCACTTCCTTCTTCCTGCTAATCCTCTGGAAGCAGTTAAGTTACTTATATTTCCCTGAAGAATCAGCACTCATCCTGCTGAGAAAGAAATTATATAAGCTCAGCTATCTCTTGCTCCCAAGACTCTGAGTCTGAGGCCTGAATCGATGCTGATATTTCCTATAAAACTGTTGCAGTTAATTTCTTGTTTTGCATGTTAGTTGCTATAGTTTACGAGGCAAATAAAAAGGAACAATCTTTAATATGTTTCAAACTACATGTATATGTTAATCATTAACATTATTTAGCGATTACACTTTCATCCACTCGACTACAGACAATGTATTTACCTAGTTGTACTGCCTAGTTGTCCATGTGGGGTTTGAGCTTCGGCTTTTTGGTCCTGCCTCTCAACCGTCAATCTACTGGTGTACGGATTTCTAGGCCTTTTGGGCTCTGTCATATCTACATTTGAAACTGTGTATGGAGTCAGCCTCCACCACATTACTTCCTAATTCTTTCCATTTACTAACTACTCTGACACTGAAAAAGTTCTTTCTAATGTCCCTGTGGCTCATTTGGGTACTCAGCTTCCACCTCTGTCCCCTTGTTCGTGTACCAGCCGTGTTAAATAATCCATCCTTGTCTAACCTATTAATTCCCCTGAGAATGCCGGAAAGCAATGTCGTAAATGGCTTGCATGATGACACCACGTGTGGCATGCTGATGACACCACGTGTGGCATGCTGATGACATCACGTGTGGCATGCTGATGACACCACGTGTGGAACGCTGATGACACCACGTGTGGCATGCTGATGACACCACGTGTGGCACGCTGATGACACCAAGTGTGGCATGCATGATGACACCACGTGTGGCATGCTGATGACACCACGTGTGGCATGCATGATGACACCACGTGTGGCATGCTGATGACACCACGTGTGGCATGCTGATGACACCACGTGTGGCATGCATGATGACACCACGTGTGGCATGCTGATGACACCACGTGTGGCATGCTGATGACACCACGTGTGGCATGCATGATGACACCACGTGTGGCATGCTGATGACACCACGTGTGGCATGCTGATGACACCACGTGTGGCATGCTGATGACACCACGTGTGGCATGCATGATGACACCACGTGTGGCATGCTGATGACACCACGTGTGGGGTGCATGATGACACCACGTGTGGCATGCATGATGACACTACGTGTGGCATGCTGATGACACTACGTGTGGCATGCTGATGACACCACGTGTGGGGTGCATGATGACACCACGTGTGGCATGCTGATGACACCATGTGTGGGGTGCATGATGACACCACGTGTGGCATGCTGATGACACCATGTGTGGCATGCTGATGACACCACGTGTGGCATGCTGATGACACCACGTGTGGCATGCTGATGACACCACGTGTGGCATGCTGATGACACCACGTGTGGCATGCTGATGACACCACGTGTGGCATGCATGATGACACCACGTGTGGCATGCATGATGACACCACGTGTGGCATGCTGATGACACCACGTGTGGCATGCATGATGACACCACGTACTCACCTATTTGTGCTTGCGGGGGTTGAGCTTTGGCTCTTTGGTCCCGCCTCTCAACTGTCAATCAACTGGTGTACAGGTTCCTGAGCCTACTGGGCTCTATCATATCTACATTTAAAACTGTATATGGAGTCAGCCTTCACCACATTACTGCCTAATGCATTCCATCCGTTAACTACTCTGACACTGAAAAAGTTCCTTCTAACGTCTCTGTGGCTCATGTGGGTACTCAGTTTCCACCTGTGTCCCCTTGTTCGCGTCCCACCAGTGTTGAATAGTTTATCCTTGTTTACCCGGTCGATTCCTCTGAGGATTTGTAGGTTGTGATCATGTCTCCCCTTACTCTTCTGTCTTCCAGTGTCGTAAGGTGCATTTCCCGCAGCCTTTCCTCGTAACTCATGCCTCTTAGTTCTGGGACTAGTCTAGTGGCATACCTTTGGACTTTTTCAAGCTTCGTCTTGTGCTTGACAAGGTACGGGCTACATGCTGGGGCCGCATACTCCAGGATTGGTCTTACATATGTGGTGTACAAGATTCTGTATGATGCCTTACACAGGTTCCTGAACGCTGTTCTGATGTTAGCCAGCCTCGCATATGCCGCAGACGTTATTCTTTTTATGTGGGCTTCAGGAGACAGGTTTGTTGTGATATCAACTCCTAGATCTTTCTCTCTGTCCGTTTCATTAAGTATTTCATCTCCTATTCTGTATCCGGTGTCTGGCCTCCTGTTTCCACTGCCTAGTTTCATTACTTTGCATTTACTCGCGTTGAACTTCAACAGCCATTTGTTGGACCATTCACTCAGTCTGTCTAGGTCATCTTGTAGCCTCCTACTATCGTCCTCAGTTTCAATCCTCCTCATTACTTTTGCATCGTCGGCAATCATTGAGAGAAACGATTCTATACCCTCTGGGAGATCATTTACATATATCAGAAACAGTATAGGTCCTAGGACTGACCCCTGCGGTACTCCACTCGAAACGTCTCGCCAATCTGAGACCTCACCCCTCACACTGACTCGTTGTCTCCTGTTGCTTAGGTACTCCTGTATCCAACGGAGTACCTTCCCTTTCACTCCAGCCTGCATCTCCAGCTTTTTCACTAGCCTCTTGTGTGGCACTGTATCAAAGGCTTTCTGACAATCCAAAAATATGCAGTCTGCCCACCCTTCTCTTTCTTGCCTGGTCGTAGAATTCAAGTAACCCTGTGAGGCAGGACCTGCCATCCCTGAATCCATGTTGGTGCTGTGTTACAAAGTTCTTTCGCTCCAGGTGCTCCATTAGCTTTCTTTGCACAATCTTCTCCATCAGCTTGCATGCTAAGCAGGTTAGGGACATTGGCCTGTAATTCAGTGCCTCCTGTCTATCCCCTTTCTTGTATATCGGGACTACGTTAGCTGCTTTCCAAATTTCTGGCAGTTCCCCTGTTGCCAGAGATTTGTTATACACTATGGAGAGGGGTAGGCACAGTTCTTCTGCTCCTTCCTTTAGTATCCAAGGGGAGATTCTATCTGGGCCTATAGCCTTTGTCACATCCAACTCTAGTAAACACTTCCTTACTTCCCCGCTGGTAATCTCAAACTCTTCCAGTGGTTCCTAGTTAGCTATTCCCTCTCTTATCTCTGGGATTTCTCCTTGCTCTAAGGTGAAGACCTCTTGGAATTTCTTATTCAGTTCCTCACACACTTCCTTGTCGTTTGTAGTGAATCCTTCTGCCCCTATCCTTAATTTCATAACCTGTTCCTTTACTGTTGTTTTTCTCCTGATGTGGCTATGCAGCAATTTAGGCTGAGTCTTTGCCTTGCTTGCGATGTCGTTTTCGTATTGTCTTTCTGCCTCTCTTCTCATCCTGACATATTCATTCCTGGCATTCTGGTATCTTTCTCTGCTCTCCAGTGTCCTGTTATTCCTTTAGTTTTTCCATGCCCTTTTACTTTGCTGCTTAGCTAGACTACATCTCTGATTAAACCATGGGTTACTCATCTTCATTTCTCTGTTTTCCTTTTGGGCTGGGACAAACTTGTTGCATGCCACAAACGTGTGGCATGCATGATGACACCAGGTGTGGCATGCATGATGACACCACGTGTGGCATGCATGATGACACCAGGTGTGGCATGCATGATGACACCACGTGTGGCATGCATGATGACACCAGGTGTGGCATGCATGATGACACCAGGTGTGGCATGCATGATGACACCACGTGTGGCATGCATGATGACACCAGGTGTGGCATGCATGATGACACCACGTGTGGCATGCATGATGACACCACGTGTGGCATGCATGATGACACCACGTGTGGCTTGCATGATGACACCAGGTGTGGCATGCATGATGACACCACGTGTGGCATGCATGATGACACCACGTGTGGCATGCATGATGACACCACGTGTGGCGTGCATGATGACACCAGGTGTGGCATGCATGATGACACCAGGTGTGGCATGCATGATGACACCAGGTGTGGCATGCATGATGACACAAGGTGTGGCATGCATGATGACACCAGGTGTGGCATGCATGATGACACCACGTGTGGCATGCATGATGACACCACGTGTGGCATGCATGATGACACCAGGTGTGGCATGCATGATGACACCAGGTGTGGCATGCATGATGACACCAGGTGTGGCATACATGATGACACCAGGTGGTGCATGCATGATGACACCACGTGTGGCATGCATGATCACACCAGGTGTGGCATACATGATGACACCAGGTGTGGCATGCATGATGACACCACGTGTGGCATGCATGATGAACATGTGTGGCATGCATGATGACACCACATGTGGCGTGCATGATGACACCAGGTGTGGCATACATGATGACACCAGGTGTGGCATGCATGATGACACCAGGTGTGGCATACATGATGACACCAGGTGTGGCGTGCATGATGACACCAGGTGTGGCATGCATGATGACACCAGGTGTGGCGTGTATGATGACACCAGGTGTGGCATGCATGATGACACCTTCATAACGCCAGTCTTCGTCTGAGGTTATTACCCTCCGCATTTCTGTGGCAATCGTTAAATTTATTTAAAATGACCAATAAAGTTACTGGGAAAGGTCCGCGAGACACTCCGCTTTCGACTGTTCCTCTCTTAAATATAATCTATTA
>NC_091205.1:5361290-5366290 GCF_040958095.1 Procambarus clarkii | reverse complement strand
AGGTCTCACCCCTCACCGTAACTCTCTGCTTCCTATTGCTTAGATACTCCCTTATCCACTGGAGCACCTTACCAGCTACACCTGCCTGTCTCTCCAGCTTATGTACCAGCCTCTTATGCGGTACTGTGTCAAAGGCTTTCCGACAATCCAAGAAAATGCAGTCCGCCCAGCCCTCTCTTTCTTGCTTAATCTGTGTCACCTGATCGTAGAATTCTATCAAGCCTGTAAGGCAAGATTTACCCTCCCTGAATCCATGTTGGCAATTTGTCACGAAGTCCCTTCTCTCCAGATGTGTTACCAGGTTTTTTCTCACGATCTTCTCCATCACCTTGCATGGTATACAAGTCAAGGACACTGGCCTGTAGTTCAGTGCCTCTTGTCTGTCGCCCTTTTTGTATATTGGGACCACATTCGCCGTCTTCCATATTTCTGGTAGGTCTCCCGTCTCTAGTGATTTACTATACACTATGGAGAGTGGCAAGCAAAGTGCCTCTGCACACTCTTTCAGTACCCATGGTGAGATCCCATCTGGACCAACCGCCTTTCTAACATCCAGATCCAGCAGGTGTCTCTTGACCTCCTCTCTCGTAATTTCGAACTCCTCCAAGGCCGCCTGGTTTACCTCCCTTTCTCCTAGCACAGTGACCTCACCCTGTTCTATTGTGAAGACCTCCTGGAACCTCTTGTTGAGTTCCTCACACACCTCTCTGTCATTCTCTGTATACCTGTCCTCGCCTGTTCTAAGTTTCAATACCTGTTCTTTCACTGTTGTTTTCCTTCTGATGTGACTGTGGAGTAGCTTTGGTTCGGTCTTGGCTTTGTTTGCTATATCATTTTCAAAAATTTTCTCTGCTTCTCTTCTCACCCTGACGTACTCATTCCTGGTTCTCTGGTATCTCTCCCTGCTTTCTGGTGTTCTGTTATTCCGGAAGTTCCTCCACGCCTTCTTGTTCAGTTTCTTCGCTTCCATACATGCCCTATTATACCATGGATTCTTTTGTTGCTTCTCGGATTTTTCCCTTTGGGCCGGGATGAACCTGTTTACTGCCTCCTGACACTTTTGGGTAACATAGTCCATCATACCCTGTACAGACTTGTCTCTGAGGTCTGTGTCCCAAGGTATTTCACTTAGGAAACTTCTCATCTGTTCATAATTCCCCTTTCGGTATGCCAGCCTTTTGATTCCTAGTTCTTTTTGGGGGGAGATAAGTCCTAGCTCTACCAGGTACTCAAAGTTCAATACACTGTGGTCACTCATTCCCAAGGGCGCTTCCATCTTAACTTCCCTTATATCCCATTCATTTAGGGTAAATATCAAATCAAGCATTGCTGGTTCATCTTCTCCTCTCATTCTTGTTGGCTCTTTGGTATGCTGGCTTAGAAAGTTTCTTGTTGCCACGTCCAGCAGCTTAGCTCTCCATGTTTCTGGTCCTCCATGCGGGTCTCTGTTCTTCCAATCTATCTTCCCATGGTTGAAGTCTCCCATAATTAGTAGTCCAGATCCATTCCTGCTAGCAACAGAAGCTGCTCTTTCTATTATGTTAATGGTGGCCATGTTGTTTCTATCATATTCCTGTCTAGGTCTTCTGTCATTTGGTGGTGGATTATATATGACTGCGACTATAATTTTTTTCCCTCCATTTGTTACAGTACCTGCTATGTAGTCACTGAAAGAAAGTCCCTTGTGTGTGTGTGTGTGTGTGTGTGTGTGTGTGTGTGTGTGTGTGTGTGTGTGTGTGTGTGTGTGTGTGTGTGTGTGTGTGTGTGTGTACTCACCTAGTTGTACTCACCTAGTTGTGCTTGCGGTGGTTGAGCTCTGGCTCTTTGGTCCCTCCTCTCAACCGTCAATCAACAGGTGTACAGGTTCCTGAGCCTATTGGGCTCTATCATAACTACACTTGAAACTGTGTATGGAGTCAGCCTCCACCACATTGCTTCCTAATGCATTCCATTTGTCAACCACTCTGACACTAAAAAAGTTCTTTCTAATATCTCTGTGGCTCATTTGGGCACTCAGTTTCCACCTGTGTCCCCTAGTGCGTGTGCCCCTTGTGTTAAATAGCCTGTCTTTATCAACCCTGTCGATTCCCTTGAGAATCTTGAATGTGGTGATCATGTCCCCCCTAACTCTTCTGTCTTCCAACGAAGTGAGGTTCAATTCCCGTAGTCTCTCCTCGTAGCTCATACCTCTCAGCTCAGGTACTAGTCTGGTGGCAAACCTTTGAACCTTTTCCAGTT
The DNA here is from genome assembly GCF_040958095.1 of Procambarus clarkii. NCBI lineage: Eukaryota > Metazoa > Arthropoda > Malacostraca > Decapoda > Cambaridae > Procambarus > Procambarus clarkii. Next base: position 5,364,052 of record NC_091205.1, on the reverse strand, counting down.
TAGTCTTATGCTTGACTAGATATGGACTCCATGCTGGAGCCGCATACTCCAGGATTGGTCTGACATATGTGGTATATAATGTTCTGAAAGATTCCTTACACAAGTTTCTAAAGGCCGTTCTTATGTTAGCCAACCTGGCATATGCTGCTGATGTTATCCTCTTGATATGAGCTTCAGGGGAGAGGTCTGGCGTGATATCAACCCCCAGGTCTTTCTCTCTTTTTGACTCTTGAAGTATTTCATCTTCCAAGTGATACCTTGTATCTGGTCTCCTGCTTCCTACCCCTATCTTCATTACATTACATTTGCTTGGGTTAAACTCTAACATCCATTTGTTCGACCATTCCTGCAGCTTGTCCAGGTCTTCTTGAAGCCTCAAGCTGTCCTCCTCTGTCTTAATCCTTCTCATAATTTTGGCGTCGTCAGCAAACATTGAGAGGAATGAGTCTATACCCTCTGGGAGATCATTTACGTATATCAGAAACAGGATAGGTACAAGTACAGAGCCCTGTGGGACTCCACTGGTGGCTTCACGCCATTCTGAGGTCTCACCCCTCACTATAACTCTCTGCTTCCTATTGCTTAGGTATTCCCTTATCCACTGGAGCGCCTTACCAGTTACTCCTGCCTGTTTCTCCAGCTTATGCATCAACCTTTTATGGGGTACTGTGTCAAAGGCTTTCCGACAGTCCAAAAAAATGCAGTCCGCCCATTCTTCTCTTTCTTGCTTAATCTTTGTCACCTGATCATAGAATTCTATCAAGCCTGTAAGGCAAGATTTACCCTCCCTGAACCCATGTTGATGTGTTGTCACGAAGTCTCTTCTCTCCAGATGTGTTACTAGGTTAGACACATTACTAGGTTAGACTGCTACTAGGTTAACACTAGGTTAGACACACACACACACAGATATGTGTGTGTGTGTGTGTGTGTGTGTGTGTGTGTGTGTGTGTGTGTGTGTGTGTGTGTGTGTGTGTGTGTGTGTGTGTGTGTGTGTGTGTATGTGTGTGTGTGTGTGTGTGTGTGTGTGAGTGTGAGTGCGAGTGTCAGTGTGAGTGTCAGTGTGTGTGTGTGTGAGTGTGAGTGTGTTTGGCTTTTTATAAATACATGAATGAATCATCTTAATGAAACTCTCTTTTTTACTCAATACTACAAAATCTTCAGTTACTCATAAATCCACAGAAAGTGTTACTACTTTAAATATAACATGTGTTGAACAAGTCGCAGGATTTATTACCTATGAAGAGTGGGCTGGGTCGTGCTCTTATGGAGGATGATTGAATTTGAGTGATTCTATTTATGGAAGAAGCCGTTGTTTGTGAGCTTCGTTTAGTCGCAGATCCTGTGCAGCCTCCTGCAGGAGTGCTGTAGAGTGGGTGCTGTGAAAGCTAGTCTCCCCGACAAGCATCACTGTGATCGGCCCAATGGCTATGTAAACATGGCGTTTGAACGTCCCTTTTTCTCAGCTGCATCCCTCATTCTTATAGAAGTCATGCCAATAAAAAAACAAAAACTAGTTTTTTTTGTGTCTACATGATTATCGTTGCATCGTGTGGATAAACCTACATAGTTGCAAACTTGTCTGTGTGATATAGAGGCTGGCACTCTCTTACCGGCGTGAACTCGCAACATACGGTTCTTTACTGACCACACACAAGCTATGCTGGCCCGTGTCTATGCATGTTAATACCGGGAACTTTTTTGTAACGTACTGGACTAGTGATGTTAGTCTTAGTTTTGAGACATAAAGAATGCTTGTAAATTTGCGTTAAATACTGAGTATTTGTATACGCAAAAGCAGCGTCATTACATCCCAATATGATCAACAGGCAACTGCAGTTTTGCAGAATGGTCATCCCGTCATATATTGTAAATTGCACCAGTTCATGTGTAATCTTCTAAGCGTCATTGGTCAATATCGCATATATACAAAGGCCCTGAAATGCTGTCAACTTTAATATGTAATATTCAAGTAAATTGCTTGACGCTGTCCTGGTGGGATGGGAACTACTTCCTCAGCAGCGAAAGATCCGCAAATTGCTTTTCATGACAGAGTATCGAAATACTGTAATGGATATTAGTATTATAATAAAAAATATTATAGTTATTATCGTCCTCTCATCATATTGTTTAGCACCTTAGAATCATGTTTCAATGACCGATAATTTTACTGAACTGGATGACATCTTGAATTGTCACATCCAAATTATTTTCAAGCGAAATTATGATCCCAATATTTATACAGTAAAGAAAATATATAACTAAAAAATATTTCACATTTAAGTTCTAATTAACATCTCGCAGCAGAAGTTCTCATTTGGTTTGAGATTATTAATGTTTTTATTAATGGTGGGCAAGACTCCTCGAGATGGTGATGAGCGACTTTTCCGACACCGTAATGTCTCCAGTACAGTGAAGGGGCTGAAATCTACGTGTGATTTCAAAATTCCACAACCAATGTCACCAAGCAGGTTGGCCTCATCAATTCCTGAGGAACATAAAGCTTTTTCCAAAAAAATACGATCTTTTGAACAAAATTTTTCATTAGGTTTATCATACTCTGGACAAAATCATTAATTGCATACGTACTGCTTGTATATATATATATATATATATATATATATATATATATATATATATATATATATATATATATATATATATATATATATATATATATATATGTGTGTATATCACGAAAATAAACACGTGATTAAGAATGTGACAATGTCAGACCACGGAGGAAAAATGAAACAGGAATT
>NC_091205.1:5196290-5358790 GCF_040958095.1 Procambarus clarkii | reverse complement strand
TGCTGACCATCCGGTTCTTCTGCAGTTGACGGTCTCTTGAATGAGGCGTCTCTGGGGCACTTAGTGATCCTCGATGGCTACCCAGTTCTTCGGCTATTGGTTATTTGGGCTCAAAACATTCTTTTGCAGCACCTCTAAGGTCATGCCACTGTTTAGCGCCTTTGAAGAACAAAGATTCAGAAATCACTGTGATGAACTAGTTAAAACTTTTCTGTGATTTACAGATGCATTTGTAGTTCTTTACTTTATTTCAGCGATTTCCAGGCATTAACAGCTGCCGACAACTGTGATTCAGACGGATTCTAAGTTTGAAGTCCTTGTGATCAACACTCCGTCATAAATGCCACTGAATAAATCAATATATTTCAGGATGGAATTTTCTAATTTGCCAAACATCCGTCAATGTGCACTAATGCACTGCACACTATTTTTTAATTGCTACACTGAACACTGCTGCACTGTGCACTGTTTCCACTGTGCACTGTTTGCAATGTATGTTTCCACTGTGCACTGTTTGCAATGTAACCTGTTGCACTGTCACTACTTCACTGTACACTGGTGCCGTTCACTGCGGTGATTTACACTTATGCTGGGAAGCTTTTAGACATCTCTAGTTCCCGTGATCATGGCCGCTCTCAGATTAGACCGTTTCCCAACGTCCAGAAAACGGTCAGTGTAAAGTTTCTTCTTCTAACCTACCAGAGGACCTAACACAGAAAACAGGTCAGTACGTCACTTTCGTCAGCCGCTTCCATTCTACAGTACAACAATTTTTGGCCTTATGTGACACATACCATCGAAAAGCGACGCTCTTTGTAAGTGGACAACTTGTTCAGACACCACTGGTTCCTGTGGTTAAGGACGCTTTCAGACACCACTGGTTCCTGTGGTTAAGACCGGCCTCAGACACCACTGGTTCCCGTGGTTAAGGCCGGCCTCAGGCAGCACTGGTTCCTGTGGTTAAGGCCGGCCTCAGACACCACTGGTTCTTGTTGTTTAGGCCGCCCTCATACACCACTAGTTCCTGTGGTTAAGGCCGGCCTCAGACTCCACTGGTTCCCGTGGTTAAGGCCGGCCTCAGGCAGCACTGGTTCCCGTGGTTAAGGCCGCCCTCAGACACCACTGGTTCCGGCGGTTAAGGCCGGCCTCACAACACACTCACACCCTCATATTCCCGAGGCGATGGCGTTGGCCCGCGGTCCTTTTCGACAGTCTCGGGAAGCAGAGACACTTGAAGAAGGTGGGAGGAGGAGGTGGAGGGCGTGCTGACCAGCCCCGAGGCTCCCAGCATGCCCGAGGCGCCTCCCATGACGCCCATGTTAGTTACTTCTCCCATGACGCCCTTGTTAGTTGCTCCTCCCATGGACCCCATGTTAGTTACTCCTCCAATGGGCACTCCGCTGCGGAAACTGGAACACGAGGAGCTGAGAGAGGTGCCCAGAGGCCGCAGACCTGAGGACAGACAACATTACACATTATCATTTTATATAAAACATTGGGAACATATTTATAAAAGAAATAATAGGACCATTGCTGTTCTACACAACAATTTTTTTCAACTCTCATTCTAATCAAGAATTTTATATTTTGTAAGGAAGTCAATCCATCAACAGCTGAGCATAACACGTAGTTATTTGTCTGACAATATATAAAACATCTGGATTGTGAAAAGTAGGTATTTTGTTTATATGCTACGGGAAATTTTTGTTAGGTTAAATGTCAAAAGATTGATGAACGTTCGTTTTTCTTTCGCCACTAATGATGATTATATGGAAATTTTTAATTAACTTAAACAATTATTTCTCATACGAATATCCACTAAAGATCCGCACAGCGGTCTCTCTCTCTCTCTCTCTCTTTTACACACACAGATGCTGTATTTCCAAAGGACTACTATAAAGTAAGGAAAGAGAGGGAAGGGAGAGGAGTAGGAGGAGAAGTGGCTCTGCTGATAAGGAAGGACTGGAGTTATGATGAGATGGAAATTCCGGGCTATGACGGGTTCAGTGATTACATAACAGGAACTATAACAATGGATGGACCTAAGATAATAGTTGCAGTCATTTACAACCCTCCCCTAAATGACAAAAGACCCAGACAGGAGCTTGATAGGAACAACATGGCAACCAATAATATTATAGAGAGAGCAGCTTCAGTTGCCTCCAGGAATGGCTACAGACGCTTAATCATGACGATTTCAACCATGGAAAGATAGACTGGGAGAATGGGTGATTCACAAGGCGGTACAGATACATAGAGAGCTAAACTCTTGGAAGTGGCAACAAGGAACTATCTGAGCCAGCACGTCAGGGAACCCACAGGAGTGAGAGGTAATGATGAACCAGCTAGACTCGACTTGATATTCATCCTGAATGAATCAGAAATAAGGGATGTGAAAGTTGATGCCCCAATAGGAATGAGTGACCACAGTGTATTGACATTTAAGCACTTGGTGGAAATAAGGATAACCTCCAAGGTTGGGATCGGTAGGGAAAAGACTAAATTACCGAAGAGGAAAATATGATGAGATGAAGAACTTCCTCAGGGGAATACCATGGGAAACAACTCAAAGAGAAGACTGTACAGGATATGATGGATTATGTCTCCCAGAAGTGCCAGGAAGTTGCAGACAGGTTTATCCCGGTCCAAAAGGAGAAAAACGAAAAACAACAGAAAAATCCATGCTTCAACCAGGAATGTAAGTTAGTGAAGCAATTGAATAAAAGAACATGGAGAAAATACATGAATAACAGAACACCGGAGAGCAGGGAGAGATACCAGAGGGCAAGAAATGAGTAACTCAGAGTGAGGAGAGAAGCAGTGAGACAGTATGAAAATGACATTGTGAGTAAAGCTAAGACCCAACCAAAAGTGCTCCACAGCCACATCAGGAGGAAAACAGCAGTGAAGGAACAAGTGATGAAACTGAGAAAAGGGAAGAACAGATACACAGAGAATGACAAGGAGGTGTGTGAAGAACTCAACAAGAGATTCCAGGAGGTCTTCACAAAAGAACAAGGAGAAGCCCCTGCACTAAATGAGGAGGCAAACCAAGCAACCTTGGAGGAATTTGACCTCACCAGTGATGAGGTCAAAAGAAATTTGTTGGAGCTAAATCTAACATAGGCTGATGGGCCTGTGAGAATCTCACCGTGGATTCTAAAGGAAGGTGCAGAAGCACTAAGTGTGCCACTCTCTATGGTGAATAACAAGTCACAGGAAACAGGTGACCTACCAGAAGGCTGGAAGAAAGCTAGTGTAATCCCAATATACAAAAAGGGTAACAGACAGGAGGCACTGAACTACAAGCCAGTTTCCCTAACTTGTATTCCATGCAAGATGATGGAGACGATCGTGAGGAAAAGCCTCGTAGAGTATTTGGAGGGAAATAGATTTGTAACACACCATCACCGTGTTACAAATCTAATTCCCACTGGGAAATAGATTTGTAACACACCATCACCATAAATCACATGGTGATGGTGTGATTTATGGTGCACGATTTACCATCAGAGATGGTAAATCATGCCTCACAAGTTTCACAGAATTCTTTGACCAAGCAACAAAAATTAGGCAAGAAAGAGAAGAGTGAGAGGACTGTTTTTTCTTGGACTGTCAGAAAGCCTTCGCCACAGTACCCCATAAGTGGCTGTTACAAAAGTTGGAGCAACTGGCAAGAGTAAAAGGTAAGATGCTCCATTGGATAAGGGAGTATCTAAGCAACAGTAAACAGAGAGTAACTGTGAGGGGGAGACATCAGAGTGGCGAGATGTCACCAGTGCTACAAGACGACCTGGACCGGCTAAAGGAATGGTCTAGAAAATGACTACTATAGTTCAACTCAGGAAAGTGTAAAGTAATGAAATTAGGTGAAGGGAGCAGAAGGCTGAACACAAGGTACCATCTGGGAGGTGAAATCCTGCAGTAATCAAATAGAGAGAAAGATCTGGGGGTTGAGATCACACCGAACCTGTCCCCAGAGGCCCACATCAAAAGGATATCATCAGCGGCATATGCTTGGTTGGTCAACATAAGAACTTCCTTTAGAAACTTGTATAAGGAATCGTTCAGGACCCTGTATACAACTTATGTCAGACCAATCGTGGAATATGCAGCTCCAGCCTGGAGTCCATACCTAGTTAAACACAAGACAAAGTTAGAAAAGATTCACCGGTATGGCAAGAGACTCGTCCTGGAACTGAGAGGTATGAGCTACGAGGAAAGACTAAAGGACCTGAACCTCACGTCCCTGGAAAACAGAATAGTAAGTGGAGACATGACAACCACGTACAAAATTCTCAGGGGAATTGACAGGGTGGACAAAGACAAACACTTCAGTACGGGTTGAACACGAACAAGGGGGCACAGGTGGAACCTTAGTACCCAGATGAGCCACAGAGACGTTAGAAAGAATTTTTTAGTGTCAGAGTAGTTAACAAATGGAATGCACTAGAAAGCGATGTGGTGGAGGTTGACTCCATACACAGTTTCAAATGTAGGTATGATAGAGCCCATTAGGCTCCGGAATCTGTACACCTGTTGATTGACGGTTTAGAGGTGGGACCAAAGAGACAAAGCTCAACTCCTGCAATCACAACTAGGTGAGTACACACACACACACAGACACACACACACACACACACACACACACACACACACACACACACACACACACACACACACACACACACACACACACACACACAAACACACACACAGAGAAGGAAAAAGACTTGGGGGTTGATATCACGCCAGACCTGTCTCCTGCAGCACATATCAAGCGGATAACATCAGCGGCATATGCCAGGCTGGCCAACATACGAACGGCATTCAGAAACTTGTGTAAAGAATCATTCAGAACTTTGTATACCACATATGTCAGGCCAATCCTGGAGTATGCAGCCCCAGCATACTAGTCAAGGATAAGACTAAACTGGAAAAGGTTCAAAGGTTTGCCACCAGACTAGTACCCGAGCTGAGAGGTATGAGCTACGAGGAGAGACTACGGGAATTAAACCTCACTTCGCTGGAAGACAGAAGAGTTAGGGGGGACATGATCACTACATTCAAGATTCTGAAGGGAATTGATAGGGTAAATAAAGACAGTCTATTTAACACAAGGGGAACACGCACAAGGGGACACAGGTGGAAACTGAGTGCCCAAATGAGCCACAGAGATATTAGAAAGAACTTTTTTAGTGTCAGAGTGGTTGACAAATGTATTGCATTAGGAGGTGATGTGGTGGAGGCTGACTCCATACACAGTTTCAAGTGTAGATATGATAGAGCCCGATAAGGGTCAGGAATCTGTACACCTGTTGATTGACGGTTGAGAGGCGGGACCAAAGAGCCAGAGCTCAACCCCCGCAAACACAACTAGGTGAGTACAACACACACACACACACACACACAAGAAAAAAGATCAGTGGTAGTTGTAGGCATCAAAGAACAGGAAGGATCCAATAGCCAGGAATGGAATTGCAAGGAGAGAGAGGCAGTACATGGGATACTGAAGGGGTAACAGATGGAAAGGACTGAACAAAACTTTGAGAAGGTTTTCAGGTTGGGCTGGTACAACAAGGACAGAAACTGACTAGTAAAGGTGGTGTTTACAAACGATACCACGAAGGAGGTAATTCTAGAAAGGAAGAGTCATCTGCAGTATGTGAAGGAATACAAAAAAGTATTCCTGCAGAGGGACAGGACAAAGGAGAAGAAAGCCAGGGCAGCAGAGGCAAGGCGGAAGCGCAGGGAGAGAGATGTAAACCAGGAAATCACAGCCCTAAACACATCAGACCCTGAAACAAGAGGGGAACCTACAACCAGCATCCCAGACCCCATCAGAGGGAAGGGCAACACCTCCACCTGCCTCTGCATAGAAACCCTCCCTTCCCCTCACCCAACCTGCCCCCACTCAGATGCTCACCCAAACCCCATTCCGACCCTATCACCCCTCCCTCATTCCCACCAAGTCCCCCCTCATGCCTTTCTCCCCCCCTGCCCCCCCTCCCCCTTCACCCCACACTCTCCCTATCCCTCCTCCCCCCCCTCACCCAGTATCCTCCATGCCCCCCTATCTCCTTACCCCATACCGTACCTGTCCCCCCATCCCTTGAACCCCCACCACCCACCCCAAAATCCTCTGAGACCCTGCAAACCCCCTCACAGATCTTCTCACCCAGGGAACAGCTTTCCCCACTAGCAAAATGCTCACCAAGAAGGGGACAAGGAAATGAACAGAAGAAAGTGAGCTTCAAGGCAATGTACACATAGATGGGATTACAAATAAAACAAGTAAACTTGGAGAATGGACACTGGATGAAAACCCAGATCTTATAGCACTCACAGAAACAAAGCTAACAAAAACCATAACAAATGCAGTGTTTCCACAGGACTACTATGTAGTGAGGAAAGAGAGAGAAGGGAGAGGAGGAGGTGGTGTAGCTCTGCTGATAAGAAAAGGTTGGAGTTTTGAAGAGATGGTTAATCAGAGCTGTGAAGGTTTAAGTGATTACATATCAGGCACCATAACAAATGGAGTACAGAAAATTATGGTAGTAGTCATAAATTATAACCCACCACCAAACGACAGAAGACCCAGACAGGAATATGATAGAAAAAACATGGCCACCATCAAAATAATAGAGAGAGCAGTTTCTGTGGCTAGCAGGAATGGATCCAGACTACTAATTATGGGAGACTTCAACCATTGGAAGATAGATTGGGAGAACAGAGACCCACATGGAGGAGCAGACACATGGAGAGCTAAGCTGCTGAACGTGGCAACAAGAAACTTTCCAAGTCAACACGTCAAGGGACCGACAAGAATAAGAGGAGAGAATGAACCAGCTTTGCTTGATCTGATATTTACCCTAAATGAGTCGGATATAAGGGAAGTTAAGTTGGAAGCCCCCTTAGGAATGAGTGATCATAGTGTATTGAGCTTTGAATACCTGGTTGAGCTAGGATTTATCTCCCCCCCCCAAAAAAAAAAAAAAACTGGGACACAAAGGGCTGGCGTACCGAAAGGGAAACTATGAGGAAATGAATAAATTCCGAAGGGATATACAATGGGACACAAACCTCAGAACCTAGTCCGTACAAGACATGATGGACTATGTCACCCAAAATTGTCAGAAGGCTGTAAACAGGTTTATGCCGGCCCGACAGGAAAAAACCGAGACGCAAAAGGAGAGACCGTGGTTTAATAGGGGAATGTATTAATGCAAAGGAGCTGAACAAAAGGGCATGGAGGAACTACCGTAATAACAGAACACCGGAAAGTAGAGAGAGAGAGATCAGAGAACCAGGAACGAGTATGTTAGTGTGAGAAGGACAGCTGAGAAAAGGTATGAAAATGATATACCTAATAAAGCCAAGACCGAACCAAAGCTACTACACAGTCACATCAGGAGGAAGACAACAGTGAAGGAACAGGTGATGAAATTTAGGACGGGTGAAGACAGGTACACAGAGAATGACAAAGGTGTGTTAAGAACTCAACAAAAGGTTCCAGGAGGTCCTTTAGAATAGAACAAGGAAAGGTCACGGCGCTAGGAGATGTGGCAGAAAACCAGGCGACCTTGGAAGGGTTCGAAATTACAAAAGATGAGGTCAAGATGTTGAGGTCCAGCACCTATTGGAGCTGGACGTGAGAAAGGCTGTATTTCCAGTGACCTACTAGTGTATAGTAGGTCACTGGAAACGGGAGACCTACCAGAAATATGGAAGACGGCTAACGTAGTCCTAATATACAAAAAGGGTGACAGACAAGAGGCACTGAACAGGCCAGTGTCCTTAACTTGTATACCATGCAAGGTGATGGAGAGGATTGTGAGAAAAATCCTAGTAACACGTCTGGAGAGAAGAGACTTCGTGACAATCCATCATCATGGGTTCTGAGGGGGGTAAATCTTACCTTTCAGGCTTAATAGAATTCTGCGATCAGGTGACAAAGATTGAGCACGAAAGAGAAGGATGGGTGGACTGCATTTTTTTGGACTGTCGAAAAGTCTTTGACACAGTTACCCATAAAAGGCTGATGCATAAGCTGGAGAAACAGGCAGGAGTAACTGGTAGGGCGCTCTAGTGGATAAGGGAGTACCTAAGCAATAGGAAGTAGAGAGTTACGGAGAGGGGGTGTGACCTCAAATTGGTGTGAAGTCACCAGTGGAGTCCCGCAGGACTCTGTACTCGGTCCTATCTTGTTTCTGATATATGTAAATGATCTCCCGGAGGGTAGAGATTCATTTCTCTCAATGTTTGCTGACGATACCAAAATTATGTGAAGGATTAGGACAGAAAAGGACTGTTTGAGGCTTCAAGAAGACCTAGACAAGCTGAAGGAATGGTCTAACAAATGGTTGATACCTGGTTGATGGGGTTCTGGGAGTTCTTCTACTCCCCAAGCACGGCCCGAGGCCAGGCTCGACTTGTGAGAGTTTGGTCCACCAGGCTGTTGCTTGGAGCGACCCGCAGGCCCACATACCCACCACAGCCCGGTTGGTCCGGCACTCCTTGGAGGAATAAATCTAGTTTCCTCTTGAAAATGTCCACGGTTGTTCCGGCAATATTTCTTATGCTTGCTGGGAGGACGTTGAACAACCGCGGATCTCTGATGTTTATACAGTGTTCTCTGATTGTGCCTATGGCACCTCTGCTCTTCACTGGTTCTTCACTGGTTGTTAGAGTTTACCCCAGCAAATGTAATGTAATGAAGATAGGTGTAGGGAGTATGATTCCAGATACTAGGTATCATCTGTGAGATGAAATTCTTCAAGAGTCACAGAGAAAAAGACTTGGGGGTTGACATCACGTCAGACCTGTCCCCTGCAGCCCATATCAAGAGGATAACATCAGCGGCATATGCCAGGTTGGCCAACATATGAACGGCATTCAGAAACTTGTGTAAAGAATCATTCACAACTTCGTATACCAGATATGTCAGGCCAATCCTGGAGTATGCTGCCCCAGCATGGAGTCCAAATCTAGTCAAGGATAAGACTAAACTGGAAAAGGTTGAAAGGTTTGCCACCAGACTACTACCCGAGCTGAAAGATCTGAGCTACGAGGAGAAACTACGGGAATTCAACCTCACGTCGCTGGAAGACAGAAGAGTTAGGGGGGGACATGATCACCACATTCAAGATTCTCAAAGAAATTGATAGGGTAGACAAAGACAGGCTATTTAACACAACGGGTACACGCACAAGGGGACACAGGTGGAAACTGAGTGCCCAAATGAGTCACAGAGATACCAGAAAGAACTTTTTTAGTGTCAGTGTGGTTGACAAATGGAATGCATTAGGAAGTGATGTGGTGGAGGCTGACTCTATACACAGTTTCAAGTGTACATATGATAGAGCCCAATAGGCTCAGGAACCTGTACACCAGTTGATTGACAGTTGAAAGGCGGGACCAAAGGGCCAGAGCTCAACCCTCGCAAGCACAAATAGGTGAGTACACGTCATTTAAACGCCAATCCTGCTTGTTTATTTGTAAAAAAAATACATGTATTGTGTTCAGGTGGAAAAATATTTGAAATATACTTAAATTGTGTGGTTGGGTTTTACCAGCGTGTGTGGAGCCTCACTGGACGCGGGTCGCACAACAACACTAACTAAAAGCTTGACACATAAGACATCCGTTACAAGTGATGCCGCTCAGGAGATGAAGGTGGTTTGACAGTCTTAATCCAATTGCTAGGGAGGTGATGTGTGACGTCATCACCGGCTGAGCCAATGGTGTGGCCGGATGCGGGAGAGGAAGCAGGTCGCGGCCGGATGGGCGGGCAATGAATTTTTTTTTCCGCGAATGAAAGGCTGGCCAGAGTACACGGGACACATACAACGGTCAATACAGCAAGCAATGGTCAAGACAACTCCAAGCTGTCGTGGCAGGATATCCAGGGCTGGACGGTGGTGCTGTTCAACCCTGTAAAACACTCCAGAACAGGTGAGCCGTTACTGTTGAAGAGAGCGGACACCAGGACGGTGTTGGTGACTAGTTGTTAGTGATGGTTATTGTGGAGCCATGCCAGTATCCGGCGATAATGGTGGTATGGCAGGTCGTGCAGGCTTAACAGAGAAGGATAGCGTGAGTCGAGGTTAGAGCCATGTGGATAGATATGCTTTATTTTCATCAACTGAAAAGGAGGCATTCATTTGCATATGTTCTTACAGTATTTTCTAATCATAAAACAGGCAGGGCTTTTTATGCTGGGATGTTCCTGCGCGGGTCCTAAGCCTTTGGCTGCCCCACTAAGTCTTACTCATTTGTTATGAAATATTACCTGAGGTGTAGAGTAAGTAAGGTGCTGCAGCACAGAGTCAGGGACTGGTCCTAATATATTATGTGGAGGTCATATGCTTTATTCTTGTTCAGATCCTGTTAATATAACTTATGCATTATTAAAGGACTCTCTAGGAAGGGAACAATGTTGTTGGGAGTAATCATCCTGGTGGCTCAAGGACAGTCCGGGATCCGCTTCCGAGACCGACCTTATAATTATTAATTGGACTAAATGCCATTATATTAATAATTTTAACAGCTTCTGCATCTTTTAGTGCCAAATACACGTAATATTTTTGTATTATTAATTTCTGACCTCCTAATCAAAGGGAGCGGCGAAGGATAGGGTGAGGTGATTGTTGCCTGACTAAGGTTGCAAGTTGATTAGGCGGGACGGTAGACCGACGGTCTCGCTTCATGCAGGTCGGTGTTCAATCACCGACCGTGCAAGTGGTTAAGCACCATTCCGTTCCCCCATACCATCCCTAATCATTATTCTGACCCCTACCAAGGGGTATATAGTCGTAATGGCTAAGCGCATTCACGTGATAGTTCCCTTGTAGTGATCCGCCATTTCTTACATCTTCCCTCTGGGTCAATGGAAGACCATCGAATAGCTGTATGCTCGAAGTCACATTCATCTGGATGTTGACTACTGGTGTCAGCTGCCGAATGAACACAGCCTCAATCATTCGAAGCCTCTAACGATCGTGGTGTGCTATCGGGTTTAGCACGGGTACAACACGCACAAGGGGACACAGGTGGAAGCTGAGTGCCCAAATGAGCTAGAGAGATAGTACAAAGAACGTTTTCAGTGTCAGGGTAGTTAACAGATGGAATGCATTAGGCAGTTGGTGGAGGCTGACTCCATACACAGTTTCAAATGTAGATATGATAGAGCTCAGAAAGCAAAAGATTCTGTAAAACACTTGATTGACAGTTGAGAGGCGGGACCAAAGAGCCAGAGTTCAAACCCCCCAAGCAAAAACTAGGTGAGTAAAACATGGTAAGTACTATACGTGACCCTACTTTCCTGGTCGTAAATAGGTACTCACCGAACCCACCTTCAAGCACCACCACTATACTCACCTAACCCACGTTAGAGCACCACCAATATACTCACCTAACCCACCTTCAAGAACCATCCCTATACTCATCTAATCAACTTTCAAACACCACTACTATACTCAGCTAACCCACCTTCAAGCACCACCACTATACTCACCTAACCCACGTTAGAGCACCACCAATATGCTCACCTAACCCACCTTCAAGGACCACCTATATACTCACCTAACCCACCTTCAAGCACCACCACTATAATCACTTAACCCACCTTCAAGCAAAATCACTATACTCACCTAACCATCCTTCAACCACCACCAAAATACTCACCTAACCCACCTTCAAGCACCACCACCACCACCACCACTATACTCAGCTAACCCACTCTCATGCACCACCACTATACTCACCTAACCCACCTTCAAGCACCACCACCACTATTCTCACCTAACCCACCTACAAGCACCACTACTATACTCACCTAACCCACCTTCAAGAACCTCAAATATACCCACTTATCCCATCTTCAAACATTACAACTATACTCACCTAACCCAAATCCAAGCACCACCACTTTACTCATCTAACCCACCATTAAGAACCACCATTATACTCACCTAACTAACCTTCAATCTCCACCACCACTATACTAACCTAACCCACATTCAAGGACCAGCACTATACTTACCTAACCAACCTTCAAACAACATAACTATACTCACCTATCCCTTTTTCAAGCACCACCACTACTATACTCACTTAAAACACCTTCAAGCACTACCAACATACTCACCTAACCCAGTTTCAAGCACCACCACCACTATACCCACCTAACCAACTTTCAAGCACCACCAATATACTCACCTAACCCACCTTCAAGCACCACCACTATACTCACCTAGCCCACCTTCAAGCACCGCTACTATTCACACTTAATCTACAGTCAAGCACCACTACTATGCTCACTTAACCCACCTTCAAGCACCACCACTATACTCACCTAACCCACCTTCAAGCACAACCACTATACTCACCTAACCCACCTTCAAGCATCACTACTATATTCACCTAACCTACGTTCAAGCACCACCCCTATACTCACCTAACGCACCTTCATGCACCAACACCACTCTACTCACCTAATACAACTTCAAGCACCACCCGTATACTCACCTAACCCACCTTCATGCACCAAAACCACTATACTCACCTAACCCACTTTCAAGCACCACCACTATTCTCACCTAACCCACCTTCAACCACCACAACATTACTCACCTACCCCACCTTCAAGCACCACCAAAATACCCACCTAGCATACCTTCAAGCACCACCACTATACTAACGTAACCCACCTTTAAACCTCACTACTATTCTACTCTAACCCACCTTCAAGCATCATTACCTCTGTACTCACTTAACTCACCTTCAAGCACCACCACTATACTCACATAACCTACCTTCAAGCACCACCACAATACTCACCTAACCTTTCTTCAGGTACCACCACTATACTCACCTAACCTACCTTCAAGCACCACCACTAAACTTACTTAACCCACCTTCAATCACAACCACTATACTCACCTAACCCACCTACAAACACCACCACCACTATGCTCACCTAACCCACATTCAAGCACCACCACTATACTTATCTAACCCTCCCACAAGCACCACCACTATACTCACCTGGCCCACATTCAAGCACCACTACCGCTATACTCTCCTAACCCACCTTCAAGCACCACCACCACTTTCCTCACCTAACCCACATTCAAGCACCATCACTATACTCACCAAATCCACCTTCAAGCACTACTACTACTATACTCACCTAACCCACCTTGAAGCACCTCCACTATACCCACCTAACCCACCTTCAAGAACCACCACTATACTCACCTAACTCAACTTCAAAGCCACCACTATACTTACCTAACCCACCTTCAAGCACCACAACTATACTCACCTAACTCAACTTTAAAGACCACTACTATACTCACCTAACCCAACCTCAAGCACTACCACTGTACTCACCTCACCCACCTTCAAGCATCACCACCACTATTCTCACCTAACCCAACTTCAAGCACCACCACTATACGCACCTAACCCATCTCTATGCACAACCACAACTATACTCACCTAACCCACATTCAAACACCACAACTATACTCACCTAACCCACCTTCAAGCACCACCACAATTCTTACTCATCTAACCCACCTTGAAGAACCTCAAATATACCCACTTAACCCACCTTCAAGCACCACTACTATACTCACCTAACCCACTTTCAAGCACAACCACAATACTCAACTTACCTACCTTCAAGCACCACTACTATACTCACCTAACCTACATTCAAGCACCACCACTATACTCACCTAACTCTCCCAGAAGCACCACCACTATACTCACCAAACCCACCTTCATGCACCACCACTATACTCACCTAATCCACCTTCAAACACCACCACTGTACTCACCTAACCCACCTTTAAGCACCACTACCTCTATACTCACCTAACTCATCTGCAAGCACCACAACTATAATCACCTAACCAAAATCCAAGCACCACCACTTTACTCATCTAACCCACCTTCAAGCACCAAAACTATACTCACCTAACTAACCTTCAATCTCCACCACCACTATACTAACCTAACCCACATTCAAGGAACAGCAATATACTTAACTAACCTACCTTCAAAAACTTCAACTATACTCACCTATCCCAAATCCAAGCACCACCACTATACTCACCTAACACACCCTAAAGCACCACCACTATACTCACCTAACCCACCTTCAAGCACCACCACCATTATACTCACCTAACCCTCCTTCAAGCACCGCTACTATACACACCTAATCTACATTCAAGCACCATTGCTATACTCACCTAACGCACCCTCAAGCACCACCACTATATTCACCTAACTCACCTTCAATCACCACCACCACTATACTCACCTAACCCACATTCATGGACCAGCACTATACTTACCTAACCCACCATCAAACACCACATCTATACTCATCTAACCCACCTTCAAGCACCACCACTAGACTCACCTAACCTACCTTCAAGCACCAAACTATACTCACCTAACCCCCTTCACGCCTCACTACTATACTC
This sequence comes from Procambarus clarkii, assembly GCF_040958095.1. NCBI lineage: Eukaryota > Metazoa > Arthropoda > Malacostraca > Decapoda > Cambaridae > Procambarus > Procambarus clarkii. The sequence goes on along the minus strand of NC_091205.1, from coordinate 5,344,289 downwards.
ACCTAACCCACGTTAAAGCACCACTAATATACTCACCTAACCCACCTTCAAGCACCACCACTATTCTCACCTAAACCACCTTCACTATACTCACCTAACCCACCTTAAAGAATCATCCCTATACTCATCTAGTCCACTTTCAAACACCACCACTATACTCAGCTAACCCACCTTCAAGCACCACCACCAACATATTTACCTAACCCACCTTCAAGGACCACCTATATACTCACCTAACCCACCTTCAAGCACCATCACTATACTCACTTAACCCACCTTCAAGCACCATCACTATACTCACCTAACCATCCTTCAAGCACCACCAATATACTCACCTAACCCACCTTTAAGCACCACCACCACTATACTAAACTAACCCACTCTCATGGACCATCACTATACTCACCTAAGCCACCTTCAAGCATCACCACCACTATACTAAACTAACTCACTCTCATGGACCACCACTATACTCACATATCCTACCTTCAAGCACCACCACTATACTCACCAAACCCACCTTTAAACACCACAACTATACTCACCTAACCCACCTTCAAGCACCACAACAATACTCACCTAACCCACCTTCAAGCACCACCAAAATACCCACCTAACATACCTTCAAGCACCACCACGATACTAACGTAACCCACCTTTAAACCCCATTACTATTCTACGCTAACCCACCTTCAAGCATCATTACCTCTGTACTCACCTAACTCACCTTCAGGCACCATCACTATACTCACCTAACCTACCTTCAATCACAACCACACAACCACTTAATTTTAGTGGAATTAACTGATTGAACAAAACAGGGAATAGTGAAGCAGAAGACTTTCTAGAATTAATTGACGATTGCTTTCTTCTGCAACACATTAAGGAACCAACACGGGAAAATAATATTTTAGATTTAGTGTTAACTAACAGGGAAACACAAATTAATGACATCGAAATAGGGAGTGAGCTAGGGAACAGTGATCACAAAGAAATCAGATTTAGCATAGAATGGAATAGACCTGTAGGAGAAAATTCTGTTAAAGTGCCAGATTTTCGAAAAGTTGATTTTAATAGCCTAAGAAATTTTTTGGGTCAAATTGATTGGAAAGTCTTAGGTATGGGGTGGGGGCCGGTCTTGGAGCGAGACATGAACCCAGCGATAGGTGACGTAAATGGGGATTTCGATGTGGATTCAATATATAACTTATTTAAGAATATTCTAAACAAAGCACAGGAACGTAGTATACCATACAAATTGAATAGATCGAATACTAATGACCCAAAGTGGATAACAAAGAATTTGAAGAACCTTATAGGTAAAAAGAGAGCTTGGTACAAAAGGATTCAAAATGGAGAGGTCACTTTAGAACAGGAATTCGTACAACTGGTTAGAAATGTTAAAAAAGAGATAAGGAAAGCAAAAAGAAACTATGAAGTTCGCATAGCAGGGCAAACAAAGACAAATCCTAAAGGGTTTTTTCAGTTATATCGTACTAAGACTAGGGAAAGGATAGGTCCATTAAAAACTGAGACAGGTCAAATAACAGATAGTGATGAAGAGATGAGTAGTATTTTTAATAAATATTTTGTATCTGTATTTACTAAAGAGGAACTTAACAATATGCCTTCAGCCGAACAAGACTATGTGGGTGGGGACGAGGACAGGTTGACGAGTTTAACAGTTACCAGGGAGGATGTTCTTAAACAAATAGTAAAACTCAAACCAAACAAATCCCCAGGGCCGGATGAAGTGTTTGCCAGGGTGCTTAAAGAATGCAAAGAGGAGCTTTGTGACTCACTGTCAACCATATATAATAAATCAATAGAGTCAGGCAGAGTGCCAGAGTTTTGGAAAGTTGCTAATGTGATACCAGTTTTTAAGAAAGGAGATAGATCACTTGCGTCTAACTATCGACCAAATAGCCTAACGTCTATTGTGGGAAAGTTACTCGAATCTATAATAGCAAATAAAATTCGTCTTCATCTTGAAAAACATAAATTAATAATTGAGTCGCAACATGGTTTTATAAATGACCGTTCATGTTTAACAAATTTGTTATCTTTTTATACCCACCTTCACGCACTTCTACTTTACTCACCTAACCCACCTTCAAGAACCATCACTATAATCACCTAATCGACCTTCAAACACCACCACTACACTCACCTCACCAACCGTCAAGCACCACTACCACTATCCTCACCTAACCCACCATTAAGCACCACATCTATACTCACATAATCTAAATCCAGGCACCACCACTATACTCACCTAACCGACCTTCAAGCACCCCACTATACTCACCTAACCCACCTTCAAGCACCACCACTATACTCACCTAACCCACCCTAAGGCACCACCACTATACCCACCTAATCCAAATTCATGCACCACTACTATACTCACCTAACCCACCTTCAAGCACCACCACTATATTCACCTAACCCACCTTCAAGCACCACCACTATACTCAAAAACCCACTTTCAATCACAACCACAATTCTCACCTTACCCACCTTCAAGTACCACCACCACTATGCTCACCTAACCCACCTTCAAGCACCACCACTATACTTACCTAACCCACCATCAAGCACCACAACTATACTCACCTAACCCACCTTCAAGAATCACTACCAATATACTCTCCTAACCCTCCTTCAAGCACCACCACCACTATACTCATCTAACCTACCTTCAAGGACCACCACAATACTCACCTAATCCACCTTCAAGCCCTACTACTATACTCACCTAACCCACCTCTAAGCACCACCACTATACCCACCTAACTCACCTTCAAGCATCACCACTATACTCACCTAACTCAACTTCAAAGAGCACCACTATACTTACCTAACCCACCTTCAAGCACCACCACTATACTCACCTTCAAGCATCACCACCACTATTCGCATATAACCCATTGTTACGGACCCGAGTCTAGTGTCCGAGCCCGGAGCAGTGACGACCACGCCATCTGTGGGTCATCTCCCGAAACCCCCTCCAAATGGACGGCGCTATCTAGTGAGGACTAGATATACTGGCCACAAGGGCTAGTTTCCCGTCCTGATCAGCTCATAACACAGCCGCTGCTGACCTCTGGTGAGGTGACGCTTGGACAGCAACGCCATCTATGGAACGGATAGGTGGACGTTTGTGTCTAAGCCTGTGAGTGAGGTGCCCTAGAGTGTCATTAGTACTGATGACGTGTCTGATTACAGAGTCGACCTGGGACTGCTGAATCGGACGTTGGATCAGTCTACCCAAGGCAGCCGTAGAACCTCCACGCATTTGCTGCTGAAGCTGTGAGTCACCCCCTGGATGAACACTGTTTTGTTAGCCTGCCTGTGACGTGGCAGTTGAGGAATTGTCGTACCCGGGGCTGACTAGTGGAGAAGACCTGGATGTTTATTGTCATGTGTATTCATGCTGCTTGCATGTCGTCGTTTATTTTGCCTTTGTTGTTTTCTTGACAGCTTTCTTTGCCTTGGGTGGTTTGGGAGATTTTGAAGCTCTCTTTATTTTGGGCTTTTTGTTCCCAACAACACTGCCACAACACAACACAATACACCAGGTACTCCTCGCCACAACACTGGGGTGTTGTGGCGAGGAGAGTGATCTGTGGGATCACACGAGGCTCCTGCCTAAGGCTCGCTACCCAAGTATCGGTCGTGGAGTGGCCTAACCAGCGGAACTGATTGGAACCTGCCAGCTACAGGCTGGATTTATGGTTGATGGCCTCCACGACGGTGCCCCCAGTGGAGCTGTGATTTGGCTGGCCTGTGGCCAGGGTAGACTCGAGAGAATCGAAGGATTCATCGTGAGGCCACAAGAGGACCAAGGGCTAAGCATCGTTGAGCACCGTGGAACACTGAGCGTCTTCAGAGGAAGACCATATTGTACATAATAGTGTTTATACCTCCCCCGTGTGATAAAATATATATTATTTATGGTGACGGTGGTAATTATATATTTAAGTTTTTGCCTTTGTCTCCCTTCCCCTTTAATTTACTTGCGTTACGGAACACACTCCTTGAAAGCCACTACTAACTTGGGGCCGGATACCCAAACTCTATTAACATCAGAGAAAGAACCCAGTTGCGACCCAATAGGGCCGTAACACCCATCTTCAAGCACCACCTCTATACTCACTTATCCCACCTTAAAGCACCACCACTATACTCACCAAACCCACCTTCAAGCACAATCACTATACTCACCTAACCAATCTTCAAGCACCACCAATATACTCAACTAACACACCTTCAAACACACCACTATACTCACCTAACCCACCTTCAAGCACCACCACTATACTCACCTAACCCACCTTCAAGCACCACCACTATACTCACCTAACCCACCTTCAAGCACCACCACTATACTTACCTAACCCACTATCAAGCACCACCACCATTATACTCACAAACCCCACCTTAAAGCACCACCACTATACTTGTGGGACATTTGGGGCTTGACTCTATTTATTTAATTATTAAAGTAATGAAAACAATTACGAAGGACCACCCACCTTTATAGTAAAGAGGGAAACTAATAAAAATGTGATCATTTGAAATTCCTAGAGGAACCAGTAACTATGGATAAATACTAGAAATATAATCACTTGAATAATTAATGGGCTGTATAAATAATTGAATTGAATCAAAGCCTCAAACACCTACATTGGGGGGTTATTGCTAGAACTTCATATATGTCTAGGAACTAGTGCGGTTCGTACACCAGTTCATTGTGTAATAACCTAATCTTATGACCAATTAGAGAATCAATAGTAAATTTGTCACCAAAAAGAATATAGATCATGAATAATAGAAATTAATAATTATAATAAAATGTGTTACTTCCAGTGCACAGTAATCCGTAATGACAATTAAATACAGATAATTTGAATGATAAAGAAATACGAAAAAGTCTTAGCTTGAAGACGTTTTCGAAGACATCAGTCACGAATCATCCTCGAAATGTCCGGAATTCTTCGTGGAACACTGGGAGATGAATAACATGGGTGAAGTAACAGCTCGGGGAATTCTTCACACACAAGCTGTAAATTAAGATATATTACGTAGTAACATATTAGGCTGCTAAATATCTATATTCAAGAAATTGAGAATGGAGAGTGATAAAATATACTAACATGTGTTTTATTTATGTCGCTCGGCGCGACGACAAGCTACCCTGCTATATACAATCTCTAATGATGCATCAAAAGGGAATTATATGTGTACTTAGCTAATAGGGCACTGTATAAGTTGAAGCTTGCCGAAACTCGCGTCCCAGGCTCTAGCGTCACAATGGCGAACACGTGGTGGCTAGGTTGGCCTAGATGTCGACGCGCTTCTCTGGCCGGTCACAATGGATTACACAGAACAAATTGACAAGTTCTGGGCTGAATGTCAGGTTAATTCTTGCTGACGATTCACCACAATGTATCCTATGACACTGACACCAAACGAGTTGCTCAGTTCCGCAACAAGTCTTCACCCTGCACTCTGGCGCCTTTCCTCTCACCGACGCCTCCACACGCTCTCTCGTTAATGGTGTCTCTCCCTGCCCGCGTCCCGCATTCGCCATACAAATAATTCACCACGAATAATATTATTTCTCGCAGTTGTGGCTAAAATGCTTTGATAAAGACGGGGTTATAATTCTGGAGAGTTAAATATTATTACTTTCTCGTTTTATGATGGTAAACAAGAAATGGAGGTGATTTTAATTCTCTCCATGGCATTCACGCGTGACGTTAAATTTATTACCAGATAACAGTTTTAACTAGAAACTCTCGATTCGACATTATTTGGGAGTCAGGTTATCGGTAAATAATTATCACACAGAATACTGTTGTTTTTAGAGAATCAAACTCAATTCTCTAACACACTGGATATAAATGTGTTTATTTTGGTAGAATCTGATGCAATACTGGTGTTTGGTTACGTAAGAATTCTAGCATTATTGTACAGATACAATTATTAGTTCATGTGAACCCTACTGTTGGTTAATTTTAGTTACTACAGTAATTAGTAGATTTTAGTGATAATTAATAATAATACAACTGTATTGTATTAGTGTTGGAAATTTCCAACATAACTCCGGGGGGAGATTTATCGGGTTGCAGTGTAATGTTGAGAACTGACATACCCATCCCGAAGTTAATATTAATATTAGTATGTTAGTACACACATAACGGATGTCCCGTATTTGTCAAGGACATACAAGAAACTTAAGTCTTGCAGATTTCATGTTAAATGAACATGTTATTATGAATTACCTAAAGCTAATAACTAAGAAAGCTTACAATAAACTCTGTGACTGGTGTCGCTATGACATGTAATGGTTATGTTACTAAGTCTCAAAGTCTGGTAAACTCTCATATACTCTAAACAAATTAATGTTATTATTAATAGCCTAAACAACAATTAAGAATTTAAATCACACAATTTAAATAACAGAGAATCTACTGTGATGAGAATGTCCTGGGTCATAGTGACTTGTAATGATTTGTTACTTGACATCACACCACAGTATCATCATGATTACTTAAATTGGATGGAAAAGTATTTGCTCTTGGTCAGAGCTATAATAGGCTTGTAGTTTCCGTTTGCATTGTTGAACAACTGCTCTAGTGGAAACATGTATTAAATATCGAAACATTAAATGATTAAGTTATCGGTAATCAGGAACTCTCTAAAGCTCACAATAAACTCAACAACTAGGGTCGCAGTGACTTGTAACTATTGAGTTACTAGACGATAACATCATGCAGTATCATGATCACCCCAAAATCAAATGAGGAAATTGAATTTAATGTGCACTGCCGTGCAGTAGTTATTCTGACTGATGGTACAACTAATTTGCTAACTAGCTAAGATAGTGGAAAAGTAGAGAACTGAATAGGTTTATTTATTAAAATGAAGGAAGATTCTCAGTCGACAGTGAGATTGGTAGCCTAGTCATTCTGACTTATGAGCTAATTGAATTGCAGCTCATTGGCTTGACACTGTAAACTTGTTAATACGAAATCACCTTTACATGAAATTGAGTTTATTAAATCAGTCTCTATAAGTATAGTCAACTGCAATTAACGGTGAGTACAGATTAGGCTAGTACTCAGTTGACACTAACTAAAGTCCCTAAACCTACCTAAATAAATGGTTTAAATTTCTAACCTACCTAAGTAAGGGACTAAGCTAATTGTGAGCAAAAATGTACTCGAATTAACACTGGGAGCTGTATTGAGCTCATTAACAGGTCGAGCTATATTGAACTCGTGAACATGGTGAGCTATATTGAGCTCGTCAACAGTGTTGACAGGGTGAGCTACAGTGAGCTCGTTAACATGGGGAGCTATATTGAGCTCGGTAAGCATGTTAACAGGGTGAGCTCGTTAACATGGGGAGCTATATTGAGCTCGGTAAGCATGTTAACAGGGTGAGTTATACTGAACTCGTTGACAGGGTGAGCTACAGTGAGCTCGTTAACATGGGGAGCTATATTGAGCTCGGTAAGCATGTTAACAAGGTGAGTTATATTGAACTCGTCAACAGTGTTGACAGGGTGAGCTACAGTGAGCTCGAATTAACGAGGTAGAGTATTGCACTGTTCAATTATCATGGCGAGCAGTGCTCGTGGCATGGGGAACATCAAAGCGTTCAATTATCATGGAGAGCAGTATTAAGCTCGTATTCGCATGGGGACAATAAGCACTCAATTGTTACGTTAATTCTAAGGTGAGCTATATTGAGCTCATGAAGCATGTTAATTAACAATGCTGATGTTTAACGATAATGCATTAAACAAAGGGAAACCTAAGATTGCTGGAAATTAAATTACTGCTACGATTAATCCTATTCAAGATCGTTTGTAACATTTTCCCAACCTAAACGTTTCACGGGTAATTAGTTCTCTGTAGATTCACTTACGTATTGGTAAGTTTGCAAGTTTGTTCGTGCTGCGCTCCTACATTAATTAAGCAGAAACGAAAGAAAAAACAACTCAAACAAAATCGATGCAAGTATTTATCACTAAATCTTAGTGCAGAAAACATTGTATTAAGAAGGTTTTCTTGGCAAACCTCAAGCGCAAGTATGGTGGACCAGTGGTCCTAGTGAATTTATAATTACAGAAGATGCTTGATGACTTCATAGTATTACTAAATTCAGGAAATGCCAGTGGCATTGAGTGCTAGATTTTCTAGCCTAATATTATTAATTACCTAGGGAGTACTAGATTCTCTAGCCTAACATCATCAATCACCTAGGAAGACTGAGTGTGGTCAATTACTACTTGTCGAGAATAATTCTAGGTCTGCAGTGGATTCAATGGCTTGATCGCTGTGACTTGTACTTGTTTGAGTACGGACCACTGGTTTTCCACTGAGAGCTATGAAACATCTCGGCGAATACTAATTGCACTACATTCAATCTGAGTTTATTACTCAGCTGTGTTTCTCATTTTAGCTTGCTGCTGGAGAATTGATTTACTGCTGACTAATTTATTATTGTTGGCAGGCTTAGGCTGGTTCACATTCAGAACCTTACCAGTAAGTAAGTAGCCACCTGCAGATTGGAGAATATTCATGCCCAATCGTTTAACATGTCCAGTTAAGAACTGGTAATAGTAGTCGGGTCTTATTAGTACATTTACATTGTTAAGGCGGTCAGACGTTAACTTGTTGTCAGCCAAATTAATTTCACGTTCCTGCAGGAAGTGGGCTGTGTACCCCAGACCCTTAATATTTAAGTCAAAAGGTATTTGATCTACAACAATGGCTTGGATAGCCTTGGCATGACTACCTAGTCGTACAAGCGGTTGAACTACTGTGTATTCATGGGTTCCTCGATTTATCATGAACCCTGTCAAGTTTAATTTTACCTGTCTGATTGGTTGTAAATTGAGTGCCTCTGCTGCTTTCTGAGTTATGAAAGTTCTCTGGGAACCTTGATCGAACAGTCCACGAGTGGTGATCTTGGCTCCTCTGTTCTTCACTTGAAGTTGGGCAGTAGGCAAAGCAGCATCCACATGAGATGCTTGTGAATTTACGCTGTACACATCTCGCACCTTGCAGCACTGTACTGGTGTAGATTCTCTACCTCCTATTCTAGGATTGACATAATTTGTCCTAACTAATTTGTACAGTGCAGCATGATGCTTGCCCCTTTTACACCTATTGCAGGTGTTCAGTGGGGTTTCACAGCTATTAACATTATGTGATTTGAGACACCTAGTACATTTGTGTAACTGTTTGAGTCATCTGACTCTTGTGTCTCTATTAGGGTAATTAGTACATTTGTACAGAGAATGTTTTTGATTGCAAAACAAGCACATTCCCCATCCTACAGCTCGTTTAGGGGTTACCGGTTTAGGTAAAACAGTACTTGTAGGTTGTGATGGTTTTGCTGCTTGCATTTGCTTGTTATTTATTCTCTTGTGAGTACTTGGTGTACTCTGAGGAGCCATTACTGGGCTCTTGGGAGTGCTCTTTGGACTATTAGGTCTCTTAGGAGCACCTGTAGGGCTCTTAGGCCTTACTGATGAATCAGTGTTTGACTCATTGTGATTACATTGATTATTAGTACCTTTATTACCTAGTGACAGTGTCACGTTAGGAGTTTCAGATAAGGAAACTGATGTGGGTACAGTTTTGGTGCATTCAGATGAAGCATTAAGTGCCTGGTTTGCTGTATTATTACTTATATTGCGCAAACCTGCAAATATATCCTGCATTGACAGGGTATTACCATTCTGGTATACATATAATTTATTTAGTGTGTCACCAGACAATTTTCTTTGGATGATAATTTTAGTCATCCACTCAGTAGTTGGGTGATCCACCTCTTTACTGAAGGAATTTAACAGTGACTCAAGCTGGAAACTAAAGGCTTGTAAAGAGTCAACTGATTGTTCTGGTGAAGATAAATCTAATAATTGCTGTACAAGGTTTATAATAGTCTTCTCATTGTTAGCACTTACTCTAGAAGGCTGGTGTGAGCAATTGTGACCATTACTTGTGTTGCTTAAGGCTTCTTGCTTAGCCTCAGCTTTAATTATAACTTCGGCTGCTGCTGCAGCATTAGCTTTATCATCTTCTGGTTCAGATTCACTGATTATTGCAGCTTCACCAAGAGTTTCATCTGCAGCTTCACTTGTTTCTCTAGGTTCTTGTGAGGAGCTAGCTAGTTCAGTAGCCTCATGTATTGAACTTATAGAATCCAGGGAACATTGAGAAGAGCTGTCTGAAAATTGATCAGACTCTGTAATCAAATCATTACATGAAGTTGTATTAGATGAGATGTTAGAAAATGAAGGTTGAACTTCAGTTGTTGATCCTGTATAGTGATCAGTATTGATTAGAGGATTCTCCTCATCTTGAGGTAGCTCAAGTATTTCATCTGAGCTGGGTGCTTGCTTGGGTGTAGGTCTATTAAAGATCTGTTCTATCCACTCGGGTATATCTTGTCTCGCAAGCACCCTATTATATCGGTCTAACCTGTTTTGAATGCTACGTTCATAGTCATCAAGATCAGATTCTGTCAGACGTAATTTGTCTGAGTCAGTATGACCGACCTGGAGTAAATTCCTATGAGACTCGATTACAGTCTTTATATAGTCATATTTTTGGTTAGCGTTCCTTGTGGAACTTACTAGTCTGTAGACGTCAACTGGGTTAGTTTCTATACAGTTGTCACATCTGATAAGCAGTTCTCCTAGGCGAACTTGAAGAATTCTCAAGAATCTTGCATTCCTTTCTAGAGGAGTCATTCTTGTGGTAAATTTGAGCCTTATACGGCTTATATAGCTACTTGTACAGCTATGGTATCTGCTCCTTAATGTAGAGCAGGTAAAATTATTGACAGCCTGATATTTTCTTGAGGCTGGTTGTAATTTACCTCATTTAGAGGTTAGCTACCTACCTAATAATAAGCAACTAAGATTTGAGTGGTACCTTGGTCTCACTACAGGTGTTCCTCAGCTTAGCTCTTCAAAATCAGCCTTGGATGGGTAGTTGACTTACAGTAACACTCAAAGATGTACATAGATATATGCAATAAAATATAATTACACAATAAATGGTTAATCCCACCCTTGATAGGGTCAGCACAAAAATGAATAATATATATGCCACTAACTAGCTCAAGCCTAGTCGTGAGAATTTCTACTTAAGAAACTACAAATTTATTTAGTCTGTGTTTGTGCCAAATTCAGCACAATCACAGCCTAAATTGCTACCTAATAAAAGTTGGCAAAGATTATATTGTGGTGCAATAATGTGCAAATAATTGTGCTGTATTTTTGGTTTTTTTGGATTTTATAGTTTATAATATATACACTGGTAGAAATTATGTGTATAAGAAATAAAATGAACACAAGAGAATTAATTGTGTTTGGCAAGTATTCTACTGCCGTAAATAATATCTAACTCCTGAATGTACTCCTAATTGTGGAATAAAATGTTATCAGGGTTAGTAATGATTAATTAGTATGGGATCAGCAATTTATATTATGTACTGGATCCTAAAATGTTAATGATCCACTGACTTGAGTGAATCAGTAATTATGGAATGAATTCAGGCTATAATGGACAGTCTGCTGACAGCCGTATATTAAAATATTGGTATAGCCCAAATGGTTAACACATAATTGGTGTTAGTGAGGAATTAATATATACAAGTTATGAGCCTTTGCTCCTGGTGACCTAAAGATTCTTACTTCAGTATGAAGTGTAGGCCTAAGTGTTGTGGGCAATTAACTGTATCCCACGAGTGCTACCTTATACATAAGGTATAAGTAGCAATGAATTGGTGTGACTTAGGCTAACCTATGGGTTACGCTGTTGGTAGACACAATTAATTAAATGGTTAGTCTAGACTACATCACATTGATTAGTTATTACTTATTAGTATTTATAATTATAATTTATGTTTATTCGGTTCGAAGGACCAAAATGTGGGACATTTGGGGCTTGACTCTATTTATTTAATTATTAAAGTAATGAAAACAATTACGAAGGACCACCCGCCTTTATAGTAAAGAGGGAAACTAATAAAAATGTGATCATTTGAAATTCCTAGAGGAACCAGTAACTATGGATAAATACTAGAAATATAATCACTTGAATAATTAATGGGCTGTATAAATAATTTAATTGAATCAAAGCTTCAAACACCTACATTCGGGGGTTATTGCTAGAACTTCATATATGTCTAGGAACTAGTGCGGTTCATACACCAGTTCATTGTGTAATAACCTAATCTTATGACCAATTAGAGAATCAATAGTAAATTTGTCACCAAAAATAATACAGATCATGAATAATAGAAATTAATAATTATAATAAAATGTTTTACTTCCAGTGCACAGTAATCCGTAATGACAATTAAATACAGATAATTTGAATGATAAAGAAATACGAAAAAGTCTTAGCTTGAAGACGTTTTCGAAGACATCAGTCACGAATCATCCTCGGAATGTCCGGAATTCTTCGTGGAACACTGGGAGATGAATAACATTGGTAAAATAACAGCTCAGGGAATTCTTCACACGCAAGCTATAAATTAAGATATATTACATAGTAAGATATTAAGCTGCTAAATATCTATATTCAAGAAATTGAGAATGGAGAGTGATAAAATATACTAACATGTGTTTTATTTATGTCGCTCGGGGTGACGACAAGCTACCCTGCTTTATACAATCTCTAATGATGCATCAAAAGGGAATTATATGTGTACTTAGCTAATAGGGCACTGTATAAGTTGAAGCTTGGTGAAACTCGCGTCCCAGGCTCTAGCGTCACAATGGCGAACACGTGGTGGCTAGCTTGGCCTAGATGTCGACGCGCTTCTCTGGCCGGTCACAATGGATTACACAGAACAAATTGGCAAGTTCTGGGCTGAATGTCAGGTTAATTCTTGCTGACGATTCACCACAATGTATCCTATGACACTGACACCAAACGAGTTGCTCAATTCTGCAACAAGTCTTCACACCGCACTCTGGCGCCTTTCCTCTCACCGACGCCTCCACATGCTCTCTCGTTAATGGTGTCTCTCCCTGCCCGCGTCCCGCATTCGCCATACAAATAATTCACCACGAATAATATTATTTCTCGCAGTTGTGGCTAAAATGCTTTGATAAAGACGGGGTTATAATTCTGGAGAGTTAAATATTATTACTTTCTCGTTTTACGATGGAAAACAAGAAATGGAGGTGATTTTAATTCTCTCCATGGCATGCACGCGTGACGTTAAATATATTACCAGATAACAGTTTTAACTAGAAACGCTCGATTTGACATTATTTGGGAGTCAGGTTATTGGTAAATAATTATCACACAGAATACTGTTGTTTTTAGAGAATCAAACTCAATTCTCTAACACACTGGATATAAATGTGTTTATTTTGGTAGAATCTGACGCAATACTGGTGTCTGGTTACGTAAGAATTCTAGCATTATTGTACAGATACAATTATTAGTTCATGTGAACCCTACTGTTGGTTAATTTTAGTTACTACAGTAATTAGTAGATTTTAGTGATAATTAATAATAATACAACTGTATTGTATTAGTGTTGGAAATTTCCAACAATACTCACCTAACCCATCTTCAAGCACCACCACCACCACTATATTCTCCTAACCCACCTTAAAGCAGCCCCGCACTATAGTCACCTAACCCACCTTCAAGTACAACCACTATATTCACCTAACCCACCTTCAAGCACCATCATTATATCTCCTAACACACCTTCAAACACCACCACTGTACTCACCTAACCCACCTTCAAACACCACCACTATACTCCCCTAACCCACCTTCAAGCATCACCACCACTATACTCACCTAACCCACCTTCAAGCACCATTACTATACTCACCTATCCCACCTTCAAGCACCACCACTATACTCTCCTAACTCACCTTCAAGCAGCACCACCACTATACTCTCCTAACCCACCTTCAAGCACCACCACTATACTCACCTAACACACCTTCAAGCACCACCACTATATTCATCTAACCTACATTCAAGCACTGCAACTATACTCAACTAACCCAACCTCAAGCACTACCACTATACTCACCTAACCCACCTTCAAGCACTACCACCACTATTTTCCTCAAACCCAACGTCAAACACCGCACTATACTCTACTAACCCACCTTCAAACACCAAAATTATACTCACCTAACCCATCTTCAAACACAAAAACTTTATTCATCTAACCCACCTTCAAGCACCACTAGTATACTCACGTAACCTACATTCAAGCACCAGTATTATACTCACCTAACCTTCCCACAAGCACCACCACTATACTCACTTAACCCACCTTCACGCACCTCCACTATACTCACCTAACCCACCTTCAAGAACCATCACTATAATCACCTAATCCACCTTCGAACACCACCACTATACTCATTTAACCCAGCCTCAAGCACCACTACCACTATACTCACCTAACCCACCATCAAACACCACAACTATACTCTCCTAACCCAAATCCAGGCACCACCACTATACTCACCTAACCCACCTTCAAGCTCCACCACTATACTCAGCTAACCCACCTTCAAGCACCACCACTATACTCATCTAACCCACCTTTAAACACCACCACTATACTCACCTAACCCTCCTTCAAGCACCACCACCAATATACTCACCTAACCCACCCTAAGACACCACCACTATACCCACCTAATCCACCTTCATGCACCACTACTATACTCACCTAACCCACGTTCAAGCACCACCACTATATTCACCTAACCCACCTTCAAGCACCACCACTATACTCAAAAACCCAACTTCAAGCACCACCACTACTATGCTCACCTAATCCACCTTCAAGCACGACCACTATACTTACCTAACCCACCCTCAAGCACCACAACTATACTCACCTAACCCACCTTCAAGAATAATTTCCAATATACTCTCCTAACCCTACTTCAAGCACCACCACTATACTCACCTAACCTACCTTCAAGGACCACCACAATACTCACCTAATCCACCTTGAAGCCCTGCTACTATACTCACCTAACCCACCTTTAAGCACCACAACTATACCCACCTAACTCACCTTCAAGCACCACCACTATACTCACCTACCTTAACTTCAAAGAGCACCAGTATACCTACCTAACCCACTTTCAAGCACAAACACTATACTCATCTAACCCACCTTCAAGCATCATCACCACTATAGTCACATAACCCATCTTCAAGCACCACCACTATACTCACCTATCCCACCTTCAAGCACCACCACTATACTCTCCTAACTCACCTTCAAGCAGCACCACCACTATACTCACCAAACCCACCTTCAAGCACAATCACTATACTCATTTAACCAACCTTCAAGCGCCACCATTATACCCACCTAACCCACCTTCAAGCCCCACCAATATACTCAACTAACACACCTTCAAACACCACCACTATACTCACCTAACCCACTTTCAAGCACCACCAATATACTCACCTAACCCACCTTCAAGCAACATCACTATACTCACCTAACCCACCTTCAAGCACCACCACTATACTCACCTAACCTATCTTCAAGCACCACCAGTATATCTCCCAACCTACCTTCAAGCACCACCATTATACTCAACTAACAAACCTTCAAGCACTACCACCATACTCACCCAACCCACCTTCAAGCACCACTACTATATTCACCTAACCTTCGTTCAAGCACCACCACTATACTCACCTAACCCACCATCAAGCACCACCACCATTATACTCACAACCCGACCATAAAGCACCACCACTATACTCACCTAACCCATCTTCAAGCACCACCACCACTATACTCTCCTAACCCACCTTAAAGCAGCCCCGCACTATACTCACCTAACCCACCTTCATGTACAACCACTATATTCACCTAACCCACCTTCAAGCACCATCATTATATCTCCTAACACACCTTGAAACACCACCACTGTACTCACCTAACCCACCTTCAAGCACCACCACTATACTCCTCTAACCCACCTTCAAGCATCACCACCACTATACTCACCTAACCCACCTTCAAGCACCACCACTATACTCCCCTATCCCACCTTCAAGCACCACCACTATACTCTTCTAACTCACCTTCAAGCAGCAGCACCACTATACTCACCTAACCCACCTTCAAGCACCATCACTTCAAACACAACCCACCTTCAAACACCATCACTATACTCACGTAACCCACCTTCAAGTACCACCACTATACTCACCTAACATATCTTTAAGCACCACCACTATACTCACCTAACCCACCTTCAAGCACCACAACTATACTCACTTAACCCACCTTCAAACACCACAGCTATACTTACCTAACCCATCTTCAAGCACAAAAACTTTATTCATCTAACCCACCTTCAAGCACCACTACTATACTCACGTAACCTACATTCAAGCACCAGTACTATACTCACCTAACCTTCCCACCAGCACCACCACTTTACTCACCTAACCCACCTTCATCCACCTTCAAACACCACCACTATACTCACCTAACCCACCGTCAAGCACTACTACCACTATAACCACCTAACCCACCATCAAGCACCACAACTATACTCTCCTAACCCAAATCCAGGCACCAACACTATACTCACGTAACCCACCTAAAATCTCCACCACTATACTCAGCTAACCCACCTTCAAGCACCACCACTATACTCATCTATCCCACCTTTAAACACCACCACTATACTCACCTAACCCACCTTCAAGCACCACCACCACTATACTCATCTAACCCACCCTAAGGCACCACCACTATTCCCACCTAATCCACCTTCATGCACCACTACTATACTCACCTAACCCACCTTCAAGCACCACCACTATATTCACCTAACCCACCTTCAAGCACCACCACTATACTCAAAATCCAACCTTCAATCACCACCACTATTCTCACCTTACCCACCTTGAAGCACCACCACCACTATGCTCACCTAACCCACCTTCAAGCACCACCACTATACTTACCTAACCCACCCCTCAAGCACCACAACTATACTCACCTAACCCACCTTCAAGAATCACTACCAATATACTCTCCTAACCCTCCTTCAAGCACCACCACCACTATACTCACCTAACCTACCTTCAAGGACCACCACAATACTCACCTAATCCACCTTCAAGCCCTACTACTATACTCACCTAACCCACCTTTAAGCACCACAACTATACCCACCTAACTCACTTTCAAGCACCACCACTATACTCACCTAACTCAACTTCAAGGAGCACCACTATACTTACCTAACCCACCTTCTAGCACCACCACTATACTCACCTAACCAACCTTCAAGCATCACCAACATTATACTTACATAACCCACCCCTCAAGCACCACAACTATACTCACCTAACCCACCTTCAAGCACCACCACTATATTCTCCTAACTCACCTTCAAGCAGCACCACCACTATACTCACCAAACCCACCTTAGAGCACAATCACTATACTCACCTAACCAATCTTCAAGCGCCACCATTATACCCACCTATCCCACCTTCAAGCACCACCACTGTACTCAACTAACACACCTTCAAACACCACCACTATACTCACCTAACCCACCTTCAAGCAACATCACTATTCTCACCTAACCCACCTTCAAGCATCACAACTGTACTCACCAAACCTATCTTCAAGCACCACCAGTATATCTCCTAACCTACCTTCAAGCACCACCATTATACTCAACTAACCCACCTTCAAGCACCACCACCATACTCACCCAACCCACCTTCAATCACCACTATTATATTCACCTAACCTTCGTTCAAGCACCACCACTATACTCACCTAACCCAACTACAAGCACAGCCACTATACTAACCTAACCCACCTTGCAGCACCACCACTACTATTCTCATCTAACCCAACTTTAAGCACCACCACTATACTTACCTAACCCACCTTTAAGGACCACTACTATAATCACCTTACCCACCTTCAAACACCACCACTATACTCACCTAACCCACCGTCAAGCACTACTACCACTATACTCACCTAACCCAACTACAAGCACAACCACTATACTTACCTAACCCACCTTCAAGCACCACAACTATACTCACCTAACTCAACTTCATAGACCACCACTATACTTACCTAATCCACCTTCAAGCCCTACTACTATACTCACCTAACCCACCTTTAAGCACCACAACTATACCCACCTAACTCACTTTCAAGCACCACCACTATACTCACCTAACTCAACTTCAAGGAGCACCACTATACTTACCTAACCCACCTTCTAGCACCACCACTATACTCACCTAACCAACCTTCAAGCATCACCAACATTATACTTACATAACCCACCCCTCAAGCACCACAACTATACTCACCTAACCCACCTTCAAGCACCACCACTATACTCTCCTAACTCACCTTCAAGCAGCACCACCACTATACTCACCAAACCCACCTTAGAGCACAATCACTATACTCACCTAACCAATCTTCAAGCGCCACCATTATACCCACCTATCCCACCTTCAAGCACCACCACTGTACTCAACTAACACACCTTCAAACACCACCACTATACTCACCTAACCCACCTTCAAGCAACATCACTATTCTCACCTAACCCACCTTCAAGCATCACAACTGTACTCACCAAACCTATCTTCAAGCACCACCAGTATATCTCCTAACCTACCTTCAAGCACCACCATTATACTCAACTAACCCACCTTCAAGCACCACCACCATACTCACCCAACCCACCTTCAATCACCACTATTATATTCACCTAACCTTCGTTCAAGCACCACCACTATACTCACCTAACCCAACTACAAGCACAGCCACTATACTAACCTAACCCACCTTCCAGCACCACCACTACTATTCTCATCTAACCCAACTTTAAGCACCACCACTATACTTACCTAACCCACCTTTAAGGACCACTACTATAATCACCTTACCCACCTTCAAACACCACCACTATACTCACCTAACCCACCGTCAAGCACTACTACCACTATACTCACCTAACCCAACTACAAGCACAACCACTATACTTACCTAACCCACCTTCAAGCACCACAACTATACTCACCTAACTCAACTTCATAGACCACCACTATACTTACCTAACCCACCTTCAAGCACCACAACTATACTCACCTAACTCAACTTCATAGACCACCACTATACTTACCTAACCCACCATCAAGCACCACCACCATTATACCCACAACCCCACCTTAAAGCACCACCACTATACTCACCTAACCCATATTCAAGCACCACCACCACTATACTCTCCTAACCCACCTTCACGCACCTCCACTATACTCACCAAACCCACCTTCGAGAACCATCACTATAATCACCTAATCCACCTTCAAACACCACCACTATACTCTCCTAACACACAGTCAAGCACCACTACAACTATACTCACCTAACCCACCATCAAGCACCACAACTATACTCTCCTAACCCAAATCCAGGCACCACCACTATACTGACCTAACCCACCTTCAAGCTCCACCACTGTTCTCAGCTAACCCACCTTCAAGCACCACCACTATACTCATCTATCGCACCTTTAAACACCACCACTATACTCACCTTACCCACCTTCAAGCATCACCACCACTATACTCACCTAACCCACCTTAAGGCACCACCACTATACCCACCTAATCCACCTTCATGCACCACTACTATACTCACCTAACCCACTTTCAAGCACCACCACTATATTCACCTAACCCACCTTCAAGCACCACCACTATACTCAAAAACCCACCTTCAATCACCACCACTATTCTCACCTTACCCACCTTCAAGCACCACCACCACTATGCTCACCTAACCCACCTTCAAGCACCACCACTATAATTACCTAACCCACCCTCAAGCACTACAACTATACTCACATAACCCACCTTCAAGAATCACTCACAATATACTCTCCTAACCCTCCTTCAAGCACCACCACCACTATTCTCACCTAACCTACCTTCAAGGACCACCACAATACTCACCTAAGCCACCTTCAAACCCTACTACTATACTCACCTAACCCACCTTTAAGCACCACCAATACTCTACCTACCTAACTCACGTTCAAGCACCACCACTATACTCTCCTATCTCAACTTCAAAGAGCACCACTATACTCACCTAACCCACCTTCAAGCACAATCACTATACTCACCTAACAAACCTTAAAGCATCACCACCACTATACTCACATATCCCATCTTCAAGCACCACCACTATACTCACCTATCCCACCTTCAAGCACCACCACTATACTCTCCTACCTCACCTTCAAGCAGCACCACCACTATACTCACCAAACCCACCTTCAAGCACAATCACTATACTCACCTAACAAACCTTAAAGCGCCACCATTATACCCACCTAACCCACCTTCAAGCACCACCAATATACTCAGCTAACACACCTTCAAACACCACCACTATACTCACCTAACCCACCTTCAAGCACCACCAATATACTCACCTAACCCACCTTCAAGCACCACCACTATACTCACCTAACCTATCTTCAAGCACCACTACTATATTCACCTAACCTTCGTTCAAGCACCACCACTATACTCACCTAACCCAACTACAAGCACTACCACTATACTAACCTAACCCAGCTTCAAGCACCACCACCACTATTCTCATCTAACCCAACTTTAAGCACCACCACTATACTTACCTAACCCTTCTTTCAGGGCCACCACTATAATCACCTAACCCACCTTCAAACACCACAACTATACTCACCGAACTCAACTTCAAAGCTAACCACTATACTTACCTAACCCTCCTTCAAGCACCACAAATAAACTCACCTAACTCAACTTCATAGACCACCACTATACTTACCTAACCCACCTTCATGCACCACTACTATACTCACCTAACCCACCATCAAGCATCACCACCCTTATACTCACAAACCCACCTTAAAGCACCACCACTATACTCCCCTAACCCACCTTCAAGCATCACCACCACTATACTCACCTTACCCACCTTCAAGCACGACCACTATACTCCCCTATCCCACCTTCAAGCACCACCACTATACTTTCCTAACTCACCTTCAAGCACCACCACTATACTCTCCTAACTCACCTTCAAGCAGCACCACCACTATACTCACCTAACCCACCTTCAAGCGCAATCACTTAAAACACCACCCACCTTCAAATACCATCACTATACTCACTTAACCCACCTTCAAGCACCACCACTATACTCACCTAACCCACCTTCAAGCACCACTACTATATTCACCTATCCTTCATTCAAGCACCACAACTATACTCAACTAACCCAACCTCAAGCACTACCACTATACTCCCCTAACCCATCTTCAAGCACTACCACCACTATTCTCCTCAAACCCAACGTCAAGCACCGCCACAATACTCAACTAACCCACCTTCAAACACCACAACTATACTCACCTAACCCATCTTCAAGCACAAAAACTTTATTCATCTAACCCACCTTCAAGCACCACTACTATACTCACGTAACCTACATTCAAGCACCAGTACTATACTCACCTAACATTCCCACAAGCACCACAACTGTACTCACCTAACCCACCTTCACGCACCTCCACTATACTCACCTAACCCACCTTCAAGAACCATCCCTATAATCACCTAATCCACCTTCAAACACCACCACTATACTCACCTAACCCACCGTGAAGCACCACTACCACTATACTCACCTTACCCTCCTTCATAGCACCACCACCACTATACTCACCTAACCTACCTTCAAGGACCACCACAATACTCACCTAATCCACCTTCAAGCCCTACTACTATACTCACCTAACCCACCTTTAAGCACCACCACTATACCCACCTAACTCACCTTCAAGCACCACCACTATACTCACCTAACCCACCTTCAAGCATCACCACCACTATACTCACATAACCCATCTTCAAGCACCACCACTATGCTCACCTATCCCACCTTCACGCACCACCACTATACTCTTCTAACTCACCTTCAAGCAGCAGTACCACTATACTCACCAAACCCACCTTCAAGCACAATCACTATACTCACCTAACCCACCTTCAAGCACCACCAATATACTAAACTAACACACCTTCAAACACCACCACTATACTCACCTAACCCACCTTCAAGCAACACCACTATTCTCACCTAACCCACCTTCAAGCATCACAACTGTACTCACCAAACCTATCTTCAAGCACCACCAGTATATCTCCTATCCTACCTTCAAGCACCACCATTATACTCAACTAACCCACCTTCAAGCACCACCACCATACTCACCCAACCCACCTTCAAGCCCCACCACTATACTCACCTAACCCAACTACAAGCACAGCCACTATACTAACCTAACCCACCTTCAAGCACCACCACCACTACTATTCTCATCTAACCCAACTTTAAGCACCACCTCTATACTTACCTAACCCACCTTTAAGGACCACTACTATAATCACCTTACCCAACTTCAAACACCACCACTATACTCACCTAACCCACCGTCAAGCACTACTACCACTATACTCACCAAACCCAACTACAAACACAACCACTATACTTACCTAACCCACCTTCAAGCACCACAATTATTCTCACCTAACTCAACTTCATAGACCACTACTATACTTACCTAACCCACCATCAAGCACCACCACCATTATACCCACAAACCCACCTTAAAGCACCACCACTATACTCACCTAACCCATCTTCAAGCACCACCACCACTATACTCTCCTAACCCTCCTTCAAGCACCACCACCACTATTCTCACCTAACCTACCTTCAAGCATCACCACCACTATACTCACATATCCCATCTTCAAGCACCACCACTATACTCACCTATCCCACCTTCAAGCACCACCACTATACTCTCCTAACTCACCTTCAAGCAGCCCTACCACTATACTCACCAAACCCACCTTCAAGCACAATCACTATACTCACCTAACAAACCTTAAAGCGCCACCATTATACCCACCTAACCCACCTTCAAGCACCACCAATATACTCAGCTAAGACACCTTCAAACACCACCACTATACTCACCTAACCCACCTTCAAGCACCGTCAATATACTCTCCTAACCCACCTTCAAGCACCACCACTATACTCACCTAACCTATCTTCAAGCACCACTACTATATTCACCTAACCTTCGTTCAAGCACCACCACTATACTCACCTAACCCAACTACAAGCACTACCACTATACTAACCTAACCCACCTTCAAGCACCACAACCACTATTCTCATCTAACCCAACTTTAAGCACCACCACTATACTTACCTAACCCACCTTTAAGGGCCACCACTATAATCACCTAACCCACCTTCAAACACCACAACTATACTCACCTAACTCAACTTCAAAGCTAACCACTATACTTACCTAACCCTCCTTCAAGTACCACAAATATACTCACCTAACTCAACTTCATAGACCACCACTATACTTACCTAACCCACCTTCATGCACCACTACTATACTCACCTAACCCACCATCAAGCATCACCACCATTATACTCACAAACCCACCTTAAAGCACCACCACTATACTCCCCTAACCCACCTTCAAGCATCACCACCACTATACTCACCTAACCCACCTTCAAGCACGACCACTATACTCCCCTATCCCACCTTCAAGCACCACCACTATACTCTCCTAACTCACCTTCAAGCACCACCACTATACTCTCCTAACTCACCTTCAAGCAGCACCACCACTATACTCACCTAACCCACCTTCAAGCGCAATCACGTAAAACACAACCCACCCTCAAACACCATCACTATACTCACGTAACCCACCTTCAAGTACAACCACTGTACTCACCTAACATACCTTCAAGCACCACCACTATACTCACCTAACCCACCTTCAAGCACCACTACTATATTCACCTATCCTTCATTCAAGCACCACAACTATACTCAACTAACCCAACCTCAAGCACTACCACTATACTCACCTAACTCACCTTCAAGCACTACCACCACTATTCTCCTCAAACCCAACGTCAAGCACCGCCATAATACTCACCTAACCCACCTTCAAGCACCACCACTATACTCACCTAAACCACCTTCAAACAACATCACTATACTCACCTAAACCACCTTCAAACAACATCACTATACTCACCTAACCCACCTTCAAGCACCACCACTATACTCACCTAACCTATCTTCAAGCACCACCAGTATATTCACCTAACCTACCTTGAAGCACCATCATTATACTCAACTAACCCACCTTCAAGCACCACCACTATACTCACCCAACCCACCTTCAAGCACCACTACTATATTCACCTAACCTTCGTTCAAGCACCACCACTATACTCACCTAACCCAACTACAAGCACTACCACTATACTAACCTAACCCACCTTTAAGGACCACCACTATAATCACCTTACCCACCTTCAAACACCACAACTATACTTACCTAACTCAACTTCAAAGACCACCACTATACTTACCCAACCCACCTTCAAGCACCACAACTATACTCACCTAACTCAACTTCATAGACCACCACTATACTTTCCTAACCCACCTACATGCACCACCACTATACTCACCTAACCCACCATCAAGCACCAGCACCATTATACTCACAAACCCACCTTAAAGCACCACCACTATACTCACCTAACCCATCTTCAAGCACCACCACCACTATACTCTCCTAACCCACCTTCAAGCGCAATCACGTAAAACACAACCCACCCTCAAACACCATCACTATACTCACGTAACCCACCTTCAAGTACAACCACTGTACTCACCTAACATACCTTCAAGCACCACCACTATACTCACCTAACCCACCTTCAAGCACCACTACTATATTCACCTATCCTTCATTCAAGCACCACAACTATACTCAACTAACCCAACCTCAAGCACTACCACTATACTCACCTAACGCACCTTCAAGCACTACCACCACTATTCTCCTCAAACCCAACGTCAAGCACCGCCACAATACTCACCTAACCCACCTTCAAGCACCACCACTATACTCACCTAAACCACCTTCAAACAACATCACTATACTCACCTAACCCACCTTCAAGCACCACCACTATACTCACCTAACCTATCTTCAAGCACCACCAGTATATTCACCGAACCTACCTTGAAGCACCATCATTATACTCACCTAACCCACCATCAAGCACCAGCACCATTATACTCACAAACCCACCTTAAAGCACCACCACTATACTCACCTAACCCATCTTCAAGCACCACCACCTCTATACTCACCTAACCTACCATCAAGCACCAGCACCATTATACTCACAAACCCACCTTCAAGTACAACCACTATATTCACCTAACCCACCTTCAAGCACCATCATTATATCTCCTAACACACCTTTAAATACCACCACTGTACTCACCTAACCCACCTTCAAGCACCACCACTATACTCCCATAACCCATCTTCAAGCACCACCACCACTATACTCTCCTAACCCACCTTAAAGCAGCCCCGCACTATACTCACCTAACCCACCTTCAAGTACAACCACTATATTCACCTAACCCACCTTCAAGCACCATCATTATATCTCCTAACACACCTTCAAACACCACCACTGTACTCACCTAACCCTCCTTCAAGCACCACCACCACTATACTCACCTAACCTACCTTCAAGGACCTCCACAAT
The DNA here is from genome assembly GCF_040958095.1 of Procambarus clarkii. Lineage (NCBI taxonomy): Eukaryota > Metazoa > Arthropoda > Malacostraca > Decapoda > Cambaridae > Procambarus > Procambarus clarkii. The sequence goes on along the minus strand of NC_091205.1, from coordinate 5,318,483 downwards.
ACTCACCTAAGCCACCATCAAGCCCTACTACTATACTCACCTAACCCACCTTTAAGCACCATTATTACTATACCCACCTAACTCACCTTCAAGCACCACCACTATACTCACCTAACTCAACTTCAATGAGCCCACTATACTTACCTAACCCATCTTCAAGCACCACCACTATACTCACCTAACCCACCTTCAAGCACCACCACTATACTCTCCTAACTCACCTTCAAGCAACACCACGACCATACTCACCAAACCCACCTTCAAGCACAATCACTATGCTCACCTAACCAACCTTCAAGCACCACCATTATACCCACCTAACCCACCTTCAAGCACCACCAATATACTCAACTAACACACCTTCAAACACCACCACTATACTCACCTAACCCACCTTCAAGCACCACCACTATACTCACCTAACCCACCTTCAAGCAACATCACTATACTCACCTAACCCACCTTCAAGCACCACCACTATACTCACCTAACCTATCTTCAAGCACCACCAGTATATCTCCTAACCTACCTTCAAGCACCACCATTATACTCAACTAACCCACCTTCAAGCACCACCACTATACTCACCCAACCCACCTTCAAGCACCACTGCTATATTCACCTAACCTTCGTTCAAGCACTACCACTATTCTCATCTATCCCAATTTTAAGCACCACCACTATATTTACCTAACCTACCTTTAAGGACCACCACTATAATCACCTTACCCACCTTCAAACACCACAACTAAACTCACCTAACTCAACTTCAAAGCCCACCACTATACTTACCTAACCAACCTTCAAGCACTACCACTATACTCACCTAACCCACCTTCAAGCATCAACACCACTATACTCACCTAACCCACCTTCAAGCACCACCACTATACTCACCTATCCCACCTTCCAGCACCACCACTATACTCTCCTAACTCACCTTCAAGCAGCACCACCACTATACTCACCTAACCCACCTTCAAGCGCAATTACTTCAAACACAACCCACTTTCAAACACAATCACTATACTCACGTAACCCACCTTCAAGTACCACCACTATACTCACCTAACATACCTTCAAGCACCACCACTATACTCACCTAACCCACCTTCAAGCACCACAACTATACACACTTAACCCACCTTCAAGCACCACCACTACACTCACCTAACCCACCTTAAAGCACCACTACTATATTCACCTTACCTACATTCAAGCACCACAACAACACTCAACTAACCCAACCTCAAGCACTACCACTATACTCACCTAACCCACCTTCAAGCACTACCACGACTATTCTCCTCAAACCCAACGTCAAGCACCGCCACCATGCTCAACTAACCCACCTTCAAACACCACAACTATTCTCACCTAACCCATCTTCAAGCACAAAAACATTATTCATCTAACCTACCTTCAAGCACCACTACTATACTCACGTAACCTACATTCAAGCACCAGTACTATACTCACCTAACCTTCCCACAAGCACCACCACTATACTCACCTAACCCACCTTCACGCATCTCCACTATACTCACCTAACCCACCTTCAAGAACCATCACTATAATCACCTAATCCTCCTTCAAACACCACCACTATACTCACCTAACCCACCGTCAAGCACCACTACTACTATACTCACCTAACCCCCATCAAGCACCACAACTATACTCTCCTAACCCAAATCCAGGCACCACCACTATACTGACCTAACCCACCTTCAAGCACCACCTCCATTATGCTCACCTAACCCACCTTCAAGCACCACCACTATACTTATCTAACCCACCCTCAAGCACCACAACTATACTCACCTATCCCACCTTCAAGAATCACTACCAATATACTCTCCTTACCCTCCTTCAAGCACCACCACCACTATACTCACCTAACCTACCTTCAAGGACCTCCACAATACTCACCTAAGCCACCTTCAAGCCCTACTACTATACTCACCTAACCCACCTTTAAGCAACACCAATACTATACCCACCTAACTCACCTTTAAGCACCACCACTATACTCACCTAACTCAACTTCAAAGAGCACCACTATACTTACATAACTCACCTTCAAGCAGCACCACCACTATACTCACCAAACCCACCTTAGAGCACAATCACTATACTCACCTAACCAATCTTCAAGCGCCACCATTATACCCACCTATCCCACCTTCAAGCACCACCACTGTACTCAACTAACACACCTTCAAACACCACCACTATACTCACCTAACCCACCTTCAAGCAACATCACTATTCTCACCTAACCCACCTTCAAGCATCACAACTGTACTCACCAAACCTATCTTCAAGCACCACCAGTATATCTCCTAACCTACCTTCAAGCACCACCATTATACTCAACTAACCCACCTTCAAGCACCACCACCATACTCACCCAACCCACCTTCAATCACCACTATTATATTCACCTAACCTTCGTTCAAGCACCACCACTATACTCACCTAACCCAACTACAAGCACAGCCACTATACTAACCTAACCCACCTTCCAGCACCACCACTACTATTCTCATCTAACCCAACTTTAAGCACCACCACTATACTTACCTAACCCACCTTTAAGGACCACTACTATAATCACCTTACCCACCTTCAAACACCACCACTATACTCACCTAACCCACCGTCAAGCACTACTACCACTATACTCACCTAACCCAACTACAAGCACAACCACTATACTTACCAAACCCACCTTCACGCACCTCCACTATACTCACCTAACCCACCTTCAAGAACCATCACTATAATCACCTAATCCACCTTCGAACACCACCACTATACTCATTTAACCCAGCGTCAAGCACTACTACCACTATACTCACCTAACCCACCATCAAACACCACAACTATACTCTCCTAACCCAAATCCAGGCACCACCACTATACTCACCTAACCCACCTTCAAGCTCCACCACTATACTCAGCTAACCCACCTTCAAGCACCACCACTATACTCATCTAACCCACCTTTAAACACCACCACTATACTCACCTAACCCTCCTTCAAGCACCACCACCAATATACTCACCTAACCCACCCTAAGACACCACCACTATACCCACCTAATCCACCTTCATGCACCACTACTATACTAACCTAACCCACGTTCAAGCACCACCACTATATTCACCTAACCCACCTTCAAGCACCACCACTATACTCAAAAACCCAACTTCAAGCACCACCACTACTATGCTCACCTAACCCACCTTCAAGCACCACCACTATACTTACCTAACCCACCCTCAAGCACCACAACTATACTCACCTAACCCACCTTCAAGAATCATTACCAATATACTCTCCTAACCCTACTTCAAGCACCACCACTATACTCACCTAACCTACCTTCAAGGACCACCACAATACTCACCTAATCCACCTTGAAGCCCTGCTACTATACTCACCTAACCCACCTTTAAGCACCACAACTATACCCACCTAACTCACCTTCAAGCACCACCACTATACTCACCTACCTTAACTTCAAAGAGCACCACTATACCTACCTAACCCACTTTCAAGCACAAACACTATACTCATCTAACCCACCTTCAAGCATCATCACCACTATAGTCACATAACCCATCTTCAAGCACCACCACTATACTCACCTATCCCACCTTCAAGCACCACCACTATACTCTCCTAACTCACCTTCAAGCAGCACCACCACTATACTCACCAAACCCACCTTCAAGCACAATCACTATACTCATTTAACCAACCTTCAAGCGCCACCGTTATACCCACCTAACCCACCTTCAAGCCCCACCAATATACTCAACTAACACACCTTCAAACACCACCACTATACTCACCTAACCCACTTTCAAGCACCACCAATATACTCACCTAACCCACCTTCAAGCAACATCACTATACTCACCTAACCCACCTTCAAGCACCACCACTATACTCACCTAACCTTTCTTCAAGCACCACCAGTATATCTCCCAACCTACCTTCAAGCACCACCATTATACTCAACTAACAAACCTTCAAGCACTACCACCATACTCACCCAACCCACCTTCAAGCACCACTACTATATTCACCTAACCTTCGTTCAAGCACCACCACTATACTCACCTAACCCACCATCAAGCACCACCACCATTATACTCACAACCCGACCATAAAGCACCACCACTATACTCACCTAACCCATCTTCAAGCACCACCACCACTATACTCTCCTAACCCACCTTAAAGCAGCCCCGCACTATACTCACCTAATCCACCTTCATGTACAACCACTATATTCACCTAACCCACCTTCAAGCACCATCATTATATCTCCTAACACACCTTGAAACACCACCACTGTACTCACCTAACCCACCTTCAAGCACCACCACTATACTCCTCTAACCCACCTTCAAGCATCACCACCACTATACTCACCTAACCCACCTTCAAGCACCACCACTATACTCCTATATCCCACCTTCAAGCACCACCACTATACTCTTCTAACTCACCTTCAAGCAGCACCACCACTATACTCACCTAACCCACCTTCAAGCACCATCACTTCAAACACAACCCACCTTCAAACACCATCACTATACTCACGTAACCCACCTTCAAGTACCACCACTATACTCACCTAACATATCTTTAAGCACCACCACTATACTCACCTAACCCACCTTCAAGCACCACAACTATACTCACTTAACCCACCTTCAAACACCACAGCTATACTTACCTAACCCATCTTCAAGCACAAAAACTTTATTCATCTAACCCACCTTCAAGCACCACTACTATACTCACGTAACCTACATTGAAGCACCAGTACTATACTCACCTAACTTTCCCACCAGCACCACCACTTTACGCACCTAACCCACCTTCATCCACCTTCAAACACCACCACTATACTCACCTAACCCACCGTCAAGCACTACTACCACTATAATCACCTAACCCACCATCAAGCACCACAACTATACTCTCCTAACCCAAATCCAGGCACCACCACTATACTCACGTAACCCACCTAAAATCTCCACCACTAAACTCAGCTAACCCACCTTCAAGCACCACCACTATACTCATCTATCCCACCTTTAAACACCACCACTATACTCACCTAACCCACCTTCAAGCACCACCACCACTATACTCATCTAACCCACCCTAAGGCACCACCACTATTCCCACCTAATCCACCTTCATGCACCACTACTATACTCACCTAACCCACCTTCAAGCACCACCACTATATTCACCTAACCCACCTTCAAGCACCACCACTATACTCAAAAACCAACCTTCAATCACCACCACTATTCTCACCTTACCCACCTTGAAGCACCACCACCACTATGCTCACCTAACCCACCTTCAAGCACCACCACTATACTTACCTAACCCACCCCTCAAGCACCACAACTATACTCACCGAACCCACCTTCAAGAATCACTACCAATATACTCTCCTAACCCTCCTTCAAGCACCACCACCACTATACTCACCTAACCTACCTTCAAGGACCACCACAATACTCACCTAATCCACCTTCAAGCCCTACTACTATACTCACCTAACCCACCTTTAAGCACCACAACTATTCCCACCTAACTCACTTTCAAGCACCACCACTATACTCACCTAACTCAACTTCAAGGAGCACCACTATACTTACCTAACCCACCTTTTAGCACCACCACTATACTCATCTAACCAACCTTCAAGCATCACCAACATTATACTTACATAACCCATCTTCAATCACCACCACAATACTCACCTATCCCACCTTCAAGCACCACCACTATACTCTCCTAACTCACCTTCAAGCAGCACCACCACTATACTCACCAAACCCACCTTAGAGCACAATCACTATACTCACCTAACCAATCTTCAAGCGCCACCATTATACCCACCTATCCCACCTTCAAGCACCACCACTGTACTCAACTAACACACCTTCAAACACCACCACTATACTCACCTAACCCACCTTCAAGCAACATCACTATTCTCACCTAACCCACCTTCAAGCATCACCACTGTACTCACCAAACCTATCTTCAAGCACCACCAGTATATCTACTAACCTACCTTCAAGCACCACTATTATACTCAACTAACCCACCTTCAAGCACCACCACCATACTCACCCAACCCACCTTCAATCACCACTATTATATTCACCTAACCTTCGTTCAAGCACCACCACTATACTCACCTAACCCAACTACAAGCACAGCCACTATATTAACCTACCCCACCTTCAAGCACCACCACTACTATTCTCATCTAACCCAACTTTAAGCACCACCACTATACTTACCTAACCCACCTTAAAGGACCACTACTATAATCACCTTACCCACCTTCAAACACCACCACTATACTCACCTAACCCACCGTCAAGCACTACTACCACTATACTCACCTAACCCAACTACAAGCACAACCACTATACTTACCTAACCCACCTTCAAGCACCACAACTATACTCACCTAACTCAACTTCATAGACCACCACTATACTTACCTAACCCACCTTCAAGCACCACAACTATACTCACCTAACTCAACTTCATAGACCACCACTATACTTACCTAACCCACCATCAAGCACCACCACCATTATACCCACAACCCCACCTTAAAGCACCACCACTATACTCACCTAACCCATATTCAAGCACCACCACCACTATACTCTCCTAACCCACCTTCACGCACCTCCACCATACTCACCAAACCCACCTTCGAGAACCATCACTATAATCACCTAATCCACCTTCAAACACCACCACTATACTCTCCTAACACACAGTCAAGCACCACTACAACTATACTCACCTAACCCACCATCAAGCACCACAACTATACTCTCCTAACCCAAATCCAGGCACCACCACTATACTGACCTAACCCACCTTCAAGCTCCACCACTGTTCTCAGCTAACCCACCTTCAAGCACCACCACTATACTCATCTATCGCACCTTTAAACACCACCACTATACTCACCTTACCCACCTTCAAGCACCACCACCACTATACTCACCTAACCCACCTTAAGGCACCACCACTATACCCACCTAATCCACCTTCATGCACCACTACTATACTCACCTAACCCACTTTCAAGCACCACCACTATATTCACCTAACCCACCTTCAAGTACCACCACTATACTCAAAAACCCACCTTCAATCACCACCACTATTCTCACCTTACCCACCTTCAAGCACCACCACCACTATGCTCACCTAACCCACCTTCAAGCACCACCACTATAATTACCTAACCCACCCTCAAGCACTACAACTATACTCACATAACCCACCTTCAAGAATCACTCACAATATACTCTCCTAACCCTCCTTCAAGCACCACCACCACTATTCTCACCTAACCTACCTTCAAGGACCACCACAATACTCACCTAAGCCACCTTCAAACCCTACTACTATACTCACCTAACCCACCTTTAAGCACCACCAATACTCTACCTACCTAACTCACGTTCAAGCACCACCACTATACTCTCCTATCTCAACTTCAAAGAGCACCACTATACTCACCTAACCCACCTTCAAGCACAATCACTATACTCACCTAACAAACCTTAAAGCATCACCACCACTATACTCACATATCCCATCTTCAAGCACCACCACTATACTCACCTATCCCACCTTCAAGCACCACCACTATACTCTCCTACCTCACCTTCAAGCAGCACCACCACTATACTCACCAAACCCACCTTCAAGCACAATCACTATACTCACCTAACAAACCTTAAAGCGCCACCATTATACCCACCTAACCCACCTTCAAGCACCACCAATATACTCAGCTAACACACCTTCAAACACCACCACTATACTCACCTAACCCACCTTCAAGCACCACCAATATACTCACCTAACCCACCTTCAAGCACCACCACTATACTCACCTAACCTATCTTCAAGCACCACTACTATATTCACCTAACCTTCGTTCAAGCACCACCACTATACTCACCTAACCCAACTACAAGCACTACCACTATACTAACCTAACCCAGCTTCAAGCACCACCACCACTATTCTCATCTAACCCAACTTTAAGCACCACCACTATACTTACCTAACCCACCGTTCAGGGCCACCACTATAATCACCTAACCCACCTTCAAACACCACAACTATACTCACCGAACTCAACTTCAAAGCTAACCACTATACTTACCTAACCCTCCTTCAAGCACCACAAATAAACTCACCTAACTCAACTTCATAGACCACCACTATACTTACCTAACCCACCTTCATGCACCACTACTATACTCACCTAACCCACCATCAAGCATCACCACCCTTATACTCACAAACCCACCTTAAAGCACCACCACTATACTCCCCTAACCCACCTTCAAGCATCACCACCACTATACTCACCTTACCCACCTTCAAGCACGACCACTATACTCCCCTATCCCACCTTCAAGCACCACCACTATACTTTCCTAACTCACCTTCAAGCACCACCACTATACTCTCCTAACTCACCTTCAAGCAGCACCACGACTATACTCACCTAACCCACCTTCAAGCGCAATCACTTAAAACACCACCCACCTTCAAATACCATCACTATACTCACTTAACCCACCTTCAAGCACCACCACTATACTCACCTAACCCACCTTCAAGCACCACTACTATATTCACCTATCCTTCATTCAAGCACCACAACTATACTCAACTAACCCAACCTCAAGCACTACCACTATACTCCCCTAACCCATCTTCAAGCACTACCACCACTATTCTCCTCAAACCCAACGTCAAGCACCGCCACAATACTCAACTAACCCACCTTCAAACACCACAACTATACTCACCTAACCCATCTTCAAGCACAAAAACTTTATTCATCTAACCCACCTTCAAGCACCACTACTATACTCACGTAACCTACATTCAAGCACCAGTACTATACTCACCTAACATTCCCACAAGCACCACAACTGTACTCACCTAACCCACCTTCACGCACCTCCACTATACTCACCTAACCCACCTTCAAGAACCATCCCTATAATCACCTAATCCACCTTCAAACACCACCACTATACTCACCTAACCCACCGTGAAGCACCACTACCACTATACTCACCTAACCCACCTTCAAGCACCACCACTATACTTATCTAACCCACCCTCAAGCACCACAACTATACTCACCTAACCCACCTTCAAGAATCACTACCAATATACTCTCCTTACCCTCCTTCATAGCACCACCACCACTATACTCACCTAACCTACCTTCAAGGACCACCACAATACTCACCTAATCCACCTTCAAGCCCAACTACTATACTCACCTAACCCACCTTTAAGCACCACCACTATACCCACCTAACTCACCTTCAAGCACCACCACTATACTCACCTAACCCACCTTCAAGCATCACCACCACTATACTCACATAACCCATCTTCAAGCACCACCACTATGCTCACCTATCCCACCTTCACGCACCACCACTATACTCTTCTAACTCACCTTCAAGCAGCAGTACCACTATACTCACCAAACCCACCTTCAAGCACAATCACTATACTCACCTAACCCACCTTCAAGCACCACCAATATACTAAACTAACACACCTTCAAACACCACCACTATACTCACCTAACCCACCTTCAAGCAACACCACTATTCTCACCTAACCCACCTTCAAGCATCACAACTGTACTCACCAAACCTATCTTCAAGCACCACCAGTATATCTCCTATCCTACCTTCAAGCACCACCATTATACTCAACTAACCCACCTTCAAGCACCACCACCATACTCACCCAACCCACCTTCAAGCCCCACCACTATACTCACCTAACCCAACTACAAGCACAGCCACTATACTAACCTAACCCACCTTCAAGCACCACCACCACTACTATTCTCATCTAACCCAACTTTAAGCACCACCACTATACTTACCTAACCCACCTTTAAGGACCACTACTATAATCACCTTACCCAACTTCAAACACCACCACTATACTCACCTAACCCACCGTCAAGCACTACTACCACTATACTCACCAAACCCAACTACAAACACAACCACTATACTTACCTAACCCACCTTCAAGCACCACAACTATTCTCACCTAACTCAACTTCATAGACCACTACTATACTTACCTAACCCACCATCAAGCACCACCACCATTATACCCACAAACCCACCTTAAAGCACCACCACTATACTCACCTAACCCATCTTCAAGCACCACCACCACTATACTCTCCTAACCCTCCTTCAAGCACCACCACCACTATTCTCACCTAACCTACCTTCAAGCATCACCACCACTATACTCACATATCCCATCTTCAAGCACCACCACTATACTCACCTATCCCACCTTCAAGCACCACCACTATACTCTCCTAACTCACCTTCAAGCAGCCCTACCACTATACTCACCAAACCCACCTTCAAGCACAATCACTATACTCACCTAACAAACCTTAAAGCGCCACCATTATACCCACCTAACCCACCTTCAAGCACCACCAATATACTCAGCTAAGACACCTTCAAACACCACCACTATACTCACCTAACCCACCTTCAAGCACCGTCAATATACTCTCCTAACCCACCTTCAAGCACCACCACTATACTCACCTAACCTATCTTCAAGCACCACTACTATATTCACCTAACCTTCGTTCAAGCACCACCACTACACTCACCTAACCCAACTACAAGCACTACCACTATACTAACCTAACCCACCTTCAAGCACCACAACCACTATTCTCATCTAACCCAACTTTAAGCACCACCACTATACTTACCTAACCCACCTTTAAGGGCCACCACTATAATCACCTATCCCACCTTCAAACACCACAACTATACTCACCTAACTCAACTTCAAAGCTAACCACTATACTTACCTAACCCTCCTTCAAGTACCACAAATATACTCACCTAACTCAACTTCATAGACCACCACTATACTTACCTAACCCACCTTCATGCACCACTACTATACTCACCTAACCCACCATCAAGCATCACCACCATTATACTCACAAACCCACCTTAAAGCATCACCACTATACTCCCCTAACCCACCTTCAAGCATCACCACCACTATACTCACCTAACCCACCTTCAAGCACGACCACTATACTCCCCTATCCCACCTTCAAGCACCACCACTATACTCTCCTAACTCACCTTCAAGCACCACCACTATACTCTAATAACTCACCTTCAAGCAGCACCACCACTATACTCACCTAACCCACCTTCAAGCGCAATCACGTAAAACACAACCCACCCTCAAACACCATCACTATACTCACGTAACCCACCTTCAAGTACAACCACTGTACTCACCTAACATACCTTCAAGCACCACCACTATACTCACCTAACCCACCTTCAAGCACCACTACTATATTCACCTATCCTTCATTCAAGCACCACAACTATACTCAACTAACCCAACCTCAAGCACTACCACTATACTCACCTAACGCACCTTCAAGCACTACCACCACTATTCTCCTCAAACCCAACGTCAAGCACCGCCATAATACTCACCTAACCCACCTTCAAGCACCACCACTATACTCACCTAAACCACCTTCAAACAACATCACTATACTCACCTAAACCACCTTCAAACAACATCACTATACTCACCTAACCCACCTTCAAGCACCACCACTATACTCACCTAACCTATCTTCAAGCACCACCAGTATATTCACCTAACCTACCTTGAAGCACCATCATTATACTCAACTAACCCACCTTCAAGCACCACCACTATACTCACCCAACCCACCTTCAAGCACCACTACTATATTCACCTAACCTTCGTTCAAGCACCACCACTATACTCACCTAACCCAACTACAAGCACTACCACTATACTAACCTAACCCACCTTTAAGGACCACCACTATAATCACCTTACCCACCTTCAAACACCACAACTATACTTACCAAACTCAACTTCAAAGACCACCACTATACTTACCCAACCCACCTTCAAGCACCACAACTATACTCACCTAACTCAACTTCATAGACCACCACTATACTTTCCTAACCCACCTACATGCACCACCACTATACTCACCTAACCCACCATCAAGCACCAGCACCATTATACTCACAAACCCACCTTAAAGCACCACCACTATACTCACCTAACCCATCTTCAAGCACCACCACCACTATACTCTCCTAACCCACCTTAAAGCAGCCCCGCAGAATACTCACCTAACCCACCTTCAAGTACAACCACTATATTCACCTAACCCACCTTCAAGCACCATCATTATATCTCCTAACACACCTTCAAATACCACCACTGTACTCACCTAACCCACCTTCAAGCACCACCACTATACTCCCATAACCCATCGTCAAGCACCACCACCACTATACTCTCCTAACCCACCTTAAAGCAGCCCCGCACTATACTCACCTAACCCACCTTCAAGTACAACCACTATAATCACCTAACCCACCTTCAAACACCACAACTATACTCACCTAACTCAACTTCAAAGCTAACCACTATACTTACCTAACCCTCCTTCAAGTACCACAAATATACTCACCTAACTCAACTTCATAGACCACCACTATACTTACCTAACCCACCTTCATGCACCACTACTATACTCACCTAACCCACCATCAAGCATCACCACCATTATACTCACAAACCCACCTTAAAGCACCACCACTATACTCCCCTAACCCACCTTCAAGCATCACCACCACTATACTCACCTAACCCACCTTCAAGCACGACCACTATACTCCCCTATCCCACCTTCAAGCACCACCACTATACTCTCCTAACTCACCTTCAAGCACCACCACTATACTCTCCTAACTCACCTTCAAGCAGCACCACCACTATACTCTCCTAACCCACCTTCAAGCGCAATCACGTAAAACACAACCCACCCTCAAACACCATCACTATACTCACGTAACCCACCTTCAAGTACAACCACTGTACTCACCTAACATACCTTCAAGCACCACCACTATACTCACCTAACCCACCTTCAAGCACCACTACTATATTCACCTATCCTTCATTCAAGCACCACAACTATACTCAACTAACCCAACCTCAAGCACTACCACTATACTCACCTAACGCACCTTCAAGCACTACCACCACTATTCTCCTCAAACCCAACGTCAAGCACCGCCAAAATACTCACCTAACCCACCTTCAAGCACCAACACTATACTCACCTAAACCACCTTCAAACAACATCACTATACTCACCTAACCCACCTTCAAGCACCACCACTATACTCACCTAACCTATCTTCAAGCACCACCAGTATATTCACCGAACCTACCTTGAAGCACCATCATTATACTCAACTAACCCACCTTCAAGCACCACCACTATACTCACCCAACCCACCTTCAAGCACCACTACTATATTCACCTAACCTTCGTTCAAGCACCACCACTATACTCACCTAACCCAACTACAAGCACTACCACTATACTAACCTAACCCACCTTTAAGGACCACCACTATAATCACCTTACCCACCTTCAAACACCACAACTATACTTACCTAACTCAACTTCAAAGACCACCACTATACTTACCTAACCCACCTTCAAGCACCACAACTATACTCACCTAACTCAACTTCATAGACCACCACTATACTTTCCTAACCCACCTACATGGACCACCTCTATACTCACCTAACCCACCATCAAGCACCAGCACCATTATACTCACAAACCCACCTTAAAGCACCACCACTATACTCACCTAACCCATCTTCAAGCACCACCACCTCTATACTCACCTAACCCACCATCAAGCACCAGCACCATTATACTCACAAACCCACCTTCAAGTACAACCACTATATTCACCTAACCCACCTTCAAGCACCATCATTATATCTCCTAACACACCTTCAAATACCACCACTGTACTCACCTAACCCACCTTCAAGCACCACCACTATACTCCCATAACCCATCTTCAAGCACCACCACCACTATACTCTCCTAACCCACCTTAAAGCAGCCCCGCACTATACTCACCTAACCCACCTTCAAGTACAACCACTGTATTCACCTAACCCACCTTCAAGCACCATCATTATATCTCCTAACACACCTTCAAACACCACCACTGTACTCACCTAACCCTCCTTCAAGCACCACCACCACTATACTCACCTAACCTACCTTCAAGGACCTCCACAATACTCACCTAAGCCACCATCAAGCCCTACTACTATACTCACCTAACCCACCTTTAAGCACCATTATTACTATACCCACCTAACTCACCTTCAAGCACCACCACTATACTCACCTAACTCAACTTCAATGAGCCCACTATACTTACCTAACCCACCTTCAAGCACCACCACTATACTCACCTAACCCACCTTCAAATATCACCACCACTATACTCACATAACCCATCTTCAAGCACCACCACTATACTCACCTATCCCACCTTCAAGCACCACCACTATACTCTCCTAACTCACCTTCAAGCAACACCACCACCATACTCACCAAACCCACCTTCAAGCACAATCACTATGCTCACCTAACCAACCTTCAAGCACCACCATTATACCCACCTAACCCACCTTCAAGCACCACCAATATACTCAACTAACACACCTTCAAACACCACCACTATACTCACCTAACCCACCTTCAAGCACCACCACTATACTCACCTAACCCACCTTCAAGCAACATCACTATACTCACCTAACCCACCTTCAAGCACCACCACTACACTCACCTAACCTATCTTCAAGCACCACCAGTATATCTCCTAACCTACCTTCAAGCACCACCATTATACTCAACTAACCCACCTTCAAGCACCACCACTATACTCACCCAACCCACCTTCAAGCACCACTGCTATATTCACCTAACCTTCGTTCAAGCACTACCACTATTCTCATCTATCCCAATTTTAAGCACCACCACTATATTTACCTAACCTACCTTTAAGGACCACCACTATAATCACCTTACCCACCTTCAAACACCACAACTAAACTCACCTAACTCAACTTCAAAGCCCACCACTATACTTACCTAACCAACCTTCAAGCACTACCACTATACTCACCTAACCCACCTTCAAGCATCAACACCACTATACTCACCTAACCCACCTTCAAGCACCACCACTATACTCACCTATCCCACCTTCCAGCACCACCACTATACTCTCCTAACTCACCTTCAAGCAGCACCACCACTATACTCACCTAACCCACCTTCAAGCGCAATTACTTCAAACACAACCCACTTTCAAACACAATCACTATACTCACGTAACCCACCTTCAAGTACCACCACTATACTCACCTAACATACCTTCAAGCACCACCACTATACTCACCTAACCCACCTTCAAGCACCACAACTATACACACTTAACCCACCTTCAAGCACCACCACTACACTCACCTAACCCACCTTCAAGCACCACTACTATACTCACGTAACCTACATTCAAGCACCAGTACTATACTCACCTAACCTTCCCACAAGCACCACCACTATACTCACCTAACCCACCTTCACGCATCTCCACTATACTCACCTAACCCACCTTCAAGAACCATCACTATAATCACCTAATCCTCCTTCAAACACCACCACTATACTCACCTAACCCACCGTCAAGCACCACTACTACTATACTCACCTAACCCCCATCAAGCACCACAACTATACTCTCCTAACCCAAATCCAGGCACCACCACTATACTGACCTAACCCACCTTCAAGCACCACCACCATTATGCTCACCTAACCCACCTTCAAGCACCACCACTATACTTATCTAACCCACCCTCAAGCACCACAACTATACTCACCTATCCCACCTTCAAGAATCACTACCAATATACTCTCCTTACCCTCCTTCAAGCACCACCACCACTATACTCACCTAACCTACCTTCAAGGACCTCCACAATACTCACCTAAGCCACCTTCAAGCCCTACTACTATACTCACCTAACCCACCTTTAAGCAACACTAATACTATACCCACCTAACTCACCTTTAAGCACCACCACTATACTCACCTAACTCAACTTCAAAGAGCACCACTATACTTACATAACCCACCTTCAAGCACCACCACCATACTCACATAACCCATCTTCAAGCACCACCACTATACTCACCTATCCCACCTTAAAGCACTACCACTATACTCTCCTAACTCACCTTCAAGCAACACCACCACTATACTCACCAAACCCACCTTCAAGCACAATCACTATACTCACCTAACCAACCTTCAAGCACCACCATTATACCCACCTAACCCACCTTCAAGCACCACCAATATACTCAACTAACACACCTTCAAACACCACCACTATACTCACCTAACCCACCTTCAAGCACCACCACAATACTCACCTAACCAACTTTCAAGGAACATCAACTATACTTACCTAACCCACCTTCAAGCACCACCACTATTCTCACCTAACCTATCTTCAAGCACCACCAGTATATCTCCTAACCTACCTTCAAGCACCATCATTATACTCAACTAACCCACCTTCAAGCACCACCACTATATTCACCCAACCCACCTTCAACACCACTACTATATTCACCTAACCTTCGTTCAAGCACCACCACTATACTCACCTAACCCAACTACAAGCAGTACCACTATACTAACCTAACCCACCTTCAAGCACCACCACCACTATTCTCATCAATCCCAATTTTAAGCACCACCACTACTATTCTCATCAATCCCAATTTTAAGCACCACCACTATACATACCTAACCCACCTTTAAGGACCACCACTATAATCACCTTACCCACCTTCAAACACCACAACTATACTCACCTAACTCAACTTCAAAGACCACCACTATACTTTCCTAACCCACCTTCAAGCACCACAACTATACTCACCTAACTCAACTTCATAGACCACCACTATACTTACGTAACCCACCTTCAAGCACCACCACTATACTCACCTAACCCACCATCAAGCACCACCACCATTATACTCACAAAACCCACCTTATAGCACCACCACTATACTCACCTAACCCACCATCAAGCACCACCACCACTATTCTCTCCTAACCCACCTTAAAGCAGCCCTGCATTATACTCACCTAACCCACCTTCAAGTACAACCACTATATTCACCTAACCCACCTTCAAGCACCAATACTATACTCCCCTAACCCCCCTTCAAGCATCACCACCACTATACCCACCTAACCCACCTTTAAGCACCACCACTATACTAACATTTCCCACCTTCAAGTACATCCACTATACTCTCCTAACTCACCTTCAAGCAGCCCCACCACTATACTCACCTAACCCACCTTCAAGCACAATCACTTCAAACACAACCCACCTTCAAACACCATCACTATACTCACGTAACCCACCTTCAAGCACCACCACTATACTCACCTAACCCACCTTCAAGCACCACAACTATACTCACTTAACCCACCTTCAAGCACCACCACTATACTCACCTAACCCACCTTCAAGCACCACTACTATATTCACCTAACCTACCTTCAAGCACCACAACTATACTCAACTAACCCAACCTCAAGCACTACCACTATACTCACCAAACCTACCTTCCAGCACTACCACCATTATTCTCCTCAAACCCAACGTCAAGCACCGCCACCATACTCAACTAACCCACCTTCAAACACCACAACTATACTCACCTAACCAACCTTCAAACACCACCACCACTATACTCACCTAACCCACCTTCAAGCACCACCACAACACTCACCTAACCCACCTTCAAGCACCACCACAATACTAACCTAACCCACCTTCAAGCACCTCCACTATACAAAGCTAACCCAACTTTAAACACCACAATTATTCTCACCTAACCTACCTTCAAGTATTACGACCACTATACTCACCTAACCCACTTTCAAGCACCGCTACCATTCTAACCTAACCCATTGTTAGGCACCACCACTATACTCACCTAACCTACCTTCAAACACCACCACTATACACACCTAACCCACCTCAAGCGCCAAAACTATACACACCTAACCCTCCTTCAAGCACCACCACTATACTCACCTAATCCACCATCAAGCACCATCACTATACCCACCTAACCCACGTTCAAGCACCACCACTATACTCACCTAACCCACCTTCGAGCACCGCAACTATACTCACCTAACATACCATCAATCACCACCACTATACTCACCTATCCCACCTTTTAACACCATTACTATACTGACCTAACCCACCTTCAAGTACTACCACTGTTACATATGGGAGTCTGTACTATGGGGGATATAGTATAAGATGGGTGTAGGGGCAGTAATTAGCATTAAGAGTTATCAAATATGGGAGATCTCAAAGGCCCAGCCCCCACTAAATAAAGAGAAATAACTTGTAGTGGCTTATTACAGCAATTGTCAGCGTAGAGGTTGATCATAGATCTCCTACACAGGAAAAATGGATACTCCTTTACTAACTTATTTATTAACCCCTTAACATCCCCCCATATACATTCACACCAATAACAATAATAATTACTTTACCACACTATCTTACGTGAAAAGCCTTGGTCCACATAAGCAGGATACTAGGTTTACACTGAGAACAAGCTAGGGTAAAGTACTACTGGTTAAGAATTGAAGCTTGATGCAGCTTAGGGTAGTGAGACCACGTGGAACCCTAATACAACACAACACAACACTTAGGGGTACCCAAATCACTGGCAAATACTACCCCCCAGGTCTCACCAATCTTTACTACCAGAGTAGGCACACTTACAACACAGGATATACTTAACTTAAGGGAAATAAATAAGAGGAAAGGTAGAAGGGGAGAGAGGTGCAGCCACAGAGTCCCGCTGTTCACACCTCGAACGCCAACAGAGTAGAAAGCTTCCAGCGACCAGCTCAGGGGCTCCCGCATTGTGGTGCTGTGAGGAGCCTAATTGATCGTGCAGCTAAACACATTAAAAATCTTCCCCTATGCAACATATTGTTACTTTACTCGTTCTCAGGGTAGTTAATCTTATAACAATGTTATACTTAATCCACAAGCTCAAGAGTCTGAATGCTTGTGAGCAACAAGATTCGTCCTACGTTTGGCAGGGAAGATACGAACAAAGACACGTCGACTTGCGTCTTGCTGATCTAACATAGCTTACTTAGTTCAATTTGACCTCTGGTTTCCACTTGAGGAACCCAAGGTCGTAACACTCCTCCCCCCTTCAGAGAAAAAAAAATGTGACTACTAGAATAGTAGTCATATTTTTTTGTAAGAGTATGCAGAGAATAAAAAGGAAAATCTATGACATAAAAGAAAAATAAATCAAAACAACAATTTCTCTGCAAGAAAAGTACAAAGGAATTCTCTGAAAGAAAAAAAACACATACACAAAAAAACAGGGAAGTAAATAAATTGGACATGGAATATTTAATGTCACAGGAGAACCTACAAAAAAAAATAACTACAGCCTGACAGTTGGTATATGGCTTCCTGTGGCTCAGATGAACGTTACTCAGGCAACCGGGACAGAGCGTCGGCTATCACGTTGAGCCGGCCCGGTAGGTGGATAATAGACAGATTGAAGTCCTGTAGGTACAATGCCCACCTGAGGATGCGTTTATTCTTCCCCTTCATCTGAGTCAGGAAGACTAGTGGGTTATGGTCCGTGTACACTTCCACTATATTACCTGTGAGGTAAACTTCGAACTTTTTACATGTAAACACTAGCGCCAACGTCTCTTTTTCTACCACTGAATAATTGCGTTGCGCCTTGTCAAATTTCACAGAGTAATAGTATACTGGGTGTTCCACCTGATCATCCCTAGTTTGCAACAACACTGCACCAGCACCCGAGTCAGACACGTCAACATGAATTTTAAATTGTCTGTCGAACCTTGGACTAGCGAGTACTGGGGTGGAAGCTAAGATCAATTTCAAATTTTTAAATGCCTCTGCACAGTCTGACGACCACTTAAATTTAACGGCCTTCCGCAAAAAGTCTGTGAGAGGAGTGGCCACACTGGAAAAGTTCTGACAAAAGCGTCGATAGTATGCACACATACCGATAAATCTTTGAACGTCCTTTTTAGACTTTAGCACCGGATACTCCAGAATGGCACTGATTTTATCTTGCCGAGGTAACACTTTTCCTTGGCCCACTTCATAACCGAGGTACGTCACTGTGCCTTGGCCAAAATGACACTTTTTTTCCATTTAAGGTAAGATTTGCCTTTTTCAAGATTGCGAACAACTGGCGTAACCTAGCTATGTGGTCAGCCCAATTACTGTCAAAGAGCACGATATCATCTAAATACGCCCGACAATTTGGCACATTAGCGAGCAAAGAGTTCATGAGTCTCTGGAACGTGGCAGGGGCATTACGCAAGCCGAACGGTAACACTTGATACTCAAAAGCAACCTCAGGTGTCACGAACGCAGTTAGTTGTTTAGCACGTTCAGTGAGCGGGATTTGATAATACCCCCACGAGAGGTCGAATTTCGAGACGTACTTGGCGTTTCCCAGCACGTCGATGCAGTCCTCGAGGAGGGGCAGCGGGTAGGCATCCACAATGCCTACCCGCTGCATCCACAATGCCTCACCTTGTTGAGCTGCCGATAGTCGGTGCATAATCGCCAGGAAACGTCTGGTTTGGGGACCAAAAGGCAGGGCGAGCACCAAGAGCCCTGGCTCGGCTGGATGGGGCCGTGCTGGAGCAAGAAGTCGACCTCCTTCCGTACGATGGTCTTCTTTTCTGAACTCATCCGATAGGGTTGAAGGTGAATGGGGGTGTAGTCCGTCAACTTGACATCATGGCAAATGGCATCAGTCTGGGTCGGGACCTCCCCGAACAGACTGGAGAATTTATCAAGCAACGACTGCACCTCTTCACGTTGGGCCATCTGCAAATGGGACAGTCCCTCCTCAACAGCATTCACAGAACTAGAATTATTGAGAATGAGATTAGTTGGGTCCCCTGAACAATCATCCCCTCCCTCACTGGAAATGGAAACATTGGTTAGTGCAATGGGCCTGGGGCCCTGGAACTTCTTCAGCCGATTTACATGTACGAGCATTACCTGGTTATGCTTGTCAGAGTGCCTCACTTTGTACGTGAGGTCCCCCAGTCTTTTCTGTCACAATGTAGGGGCCTTCGTACTTGTGAGACATAGTGTTCCCTAGTCGAGGCTTTAATACCAGGACAGGGTCGCCAGGCTGAAATACCCGCCACTTAGCCTTAGCATCGTTTCGTTCTTTCATCTTTTCTTGGGCCTTCCCAAGATACTTTAGTGCCGCCGCCTTGCAGTCCTTGAGTCTCTGGTGGTGTTACGCAAAGAAAGCCGAACCTTTGGTTAACGTCACGTTCCCTAACAGAGTCTCCTGTAACATTTGCAAGGGTCCACGAACTTTATGGCCAAAGACTAACTCAAAAGGAGAACAACCCAGTGAACTTTGTAATCCCTCTCTAGCCACAAACAAAACATATGCAGAAGGTGTGGGAACTCTCGCACGATGTCCTCAACATCTGCTTCAGAGTTAGATGGAAACGTTCAATTACCCCCTGACTCTGTGAATGGTATGGGTTGGAAACCTTATGAGTTATTCCATGGTCCTTACAAAATTGTTCAAAAATATCAGACTTAAAGTTAGTACCATTGTCAGTTTGCACAACCCGAGGCAATCCAAAAGTGGAAAAAAATTGCAACATACGAGCAACAACAGTCTTTGCTCGGATGTTCCTTACAGCAAAAGCCTCTGGGTAACGAGTAGTGATACACATCATCGTGATTAGGTAAATATTACCAGACTTAGTTCTAGGTAATGGACCAACACAGTCCATTACCACTTGAGAAAATGGTTCCTCTGGCATGACAATAGGCCTTAGAGGAGCTTTAGGTGGGGTCTGGATTGGTTTCCCAACAAGTTGACAAGCAATACATGCATTACAAACGTTTTGCCACATAGCTTTTCAGCTTGGGCCAGAAAAAATACTTTAAGATTTTGTGATAAGTAATATTAATACCTTGATGTCCCCCCATAGGATCATCATGAGCAGCTGCCAAAACTCTTTCTCTATAGCAGGTCGGCAACATAACCTGGTGGACTACCTCCCACTCATTTGACAAGGGAGCACTCTGTGGTCTCCATTTTCTCATCAAAATCAGATCATTGTAGTAGTACCCAGTTGCTGCTTCTACAATTTCCTCCATAGAGACGGCTGCCTCATGACAATCTGCAAGACTGGGGTCAGCTTTCTGTAACTCACTCAAGGAGGCGTCCAGACCTTGGTCAGATGCCATTGGCCGAGGCTCAACAGTGTTCTCCTCCACCTCCCCACTACTCTCGGTAGGCGGCGGTGGCAGGCTCTCCACAATGTCCTCAACCACGTCATCGAGTCGGGCCATGAATGTGTCCGCAAGGTCCACTTGGCTTTCACCACTCGGAAAGTTCCTCGTGTCCTCGGGATTTACCACTTTGGCAAGCACAGGGCTGCCCTTACAATTAAGTCCCATAGACTGGGTCACTGCGCTCGCAGGGTACACAACATTATCCTCTGCGGCAGGTGGATCCAGGCAAACCTTAGGGGTAGGCAACATAATAGGCAGTCTGGAGTCCCCTACCTTATCCCCTGCTAAATCATTACCAACTATTACATCAACATTAGGGAAAGGTAGGTACGAAGTGACTCCGACTGTACAAACACCCTTGTGGAAATCAGATTCCAGGGTAATCTTATGGAGGGGTACTGCTCGAGTATCACTAGTGACACCCTCGACCAGTACCACCTCTCCAGTATCGAGAGTGTCGACACCTTGCAAAGCACTCTCTAAAATTAAAGTCTGGATTGCACCAGTGTCTCGGAAGATCACCACGTCCTTCCAGGAAGAACCCTCAGACAAAAGTAGTCTCCCTTTCGATAAGAATGGGGTAAGCAAGTCCAACCACTGTGGGTTGGAGGTCTTACTCCCTAACCCTTCAGAAGGCCTCAAGCCCTGTGTCACAACTAGAACATTGGGTCTTTTTTCTGGGTACAGTTCCAACAATGGCTAATAACGTGGTTTGGACGTTTACATTGACCACAGATACGTCGGGGAGAAGAGACATTACTAACAGAATTACCCTTCGGTTCACTCTTAGGTGTCGTGGGGTTAGACAATTTAACAGGGTTAGTTATGTCTGAAACAGAAAGTGCATTAGGTAAAGGGTTAGAATGAGCTGGTCTGGACTGGCTGTGGGTATAAGTTTTGGTACTCTTTGTGGCATAATTATTTTTATTGGGCCTTTTGCCCGCCAACTGGTAGTTTTCTGCCATCTTGGCCAAATCCCCTATTTTAGAATCTACCTCTACTCTACCTCTAATGTAATGTGAAACATTCTCTGGCATAATGTCTATAAATTGTTCCATTAGGACTACATTCTTGAATGCCTCGTATGTTTCGGCTTTAGCCGAGCGAATCCGTTTATCAAACAATCTAATTTGATCATTAGCAAATTCAGTGAGCGGTTGGTTGTGAGTAGGCCTAAGGTTGCGATGAGCTTGGCGGTGAGCTTCAGGAGTAATTTCATATGCCCGCAAAATACGTTCCCTGACTTTATCATATTCAAAACACTCTTCGTCAGGCATATTTATAAAAATATCTTGGGCCTTACCCCTAAGTCTTCCCTGTAGGATTTTCACCCACTCTTCCTTTGGCCAGGTAATGGACAGGGCCAATCTCTGAAAATGGTTGAAAAACCTTTCAGGGTCCGACTCTGAAAATTCAGGCAAGTTATGCTTTTTCCCATAATGCCTGGGGTTTGAATCCCCGGCAGGTGGAGGTCCAGTGGCATTCGCTCTAATTCTAGCCTCCTCAATTTTGAGTCTTTGCTCCTCTAATTTTATTTTTGCTAACTCTAGAGCTATCTCTTTGTCCCTATGAGCTGCACTTTCTGCTTGGCTAGGTTGGCATAAAGGTGTATCACTTTTCAATAGTTCTTGATCCATACAATGTTGTAATATTTCATTCACCAAAGTCCACTTTTTATCCGCG
This sequence comes from Procambarus clarkii, assembly GCF_040958095.1. Lineage (NCBI taxonomy): Eukaryota > Metazoa > Arthropoda > Malacostraca > Decapoda > Cambaridae > Procambarus > Procambarus clarkii. The sequence continues at coordinate 5,294,290 of NC_091205.1, read as the reverse complement.
TCATTTAACTCTAGGCCAAATTCCTTGCTTAACAATACTAAATTAGACTTGTTAAGCTTCTTGATCTCTACCACTGAAGGATTCTTTGCCAGTTCCTGCATTTTAGCCTCCATCACTAATTAATTTAGCTCCTAGCCAAAGAAAAAATTAAAAAATAAAAATTGGAAAAAACATAAATTTGCACGGCCCCTAACACAAGACCACACTTACCTCAATCATGAAGAGATCCAGCTAAGTGTCCAGTCAGTAAAAATAAACCCTTTGCTAGATGAGCTGGACCCTAGGCTAACACACAACCGTTCTGCGGAAAACAAGAATTTTTAGTTTTGGCACTCAATTTTTTTTTTCAATTTACTGTTCCTCCCGGTCAGGCCAACCACTTGTTACATATGGGAGTCTGTACTATGGGGGATATAGTATAAGATGGGTGTAGCGGCAGTAGTTAGCATTAAGAGTTATCAAATATGGGAGATCTCAAAGGCCCAGCCCCCACTAAATATAGAGAAATAACTTGTAGTGGCTTATTACAGCAATAGTCAGCGTAGAGGTTGATCATAGATCTCCTACACAGGAAAAATGGATACTCCTTTACTAACTTATTTATTAACCCCTTAACAACACCCCATATACATTCACACCAATAACAATAATAATTACTTTACCACACTTACGTTACGTTCTATTACTTTAAAAGACTTGGTCCACATAAGCAGGATACAAGGTTTACACTGTGAACAAGCTAGGGTAAAGTACTACTGGTTAAGAACTGAAGCTTGATGCAGCTTAGGGTAATAAGACCACGTGGAACCCTAATACAACACAACACAACACTTAGGGGTACCCAAAACACTGGCAAATACTACCCCAAGTCTCACCAATCTTTACTACCAGAGTAGGCACACTTACAACACAGGATATATTCATACACCTTCAAGCACCACCACCAATATACTCACCTAACCCACCTTCAAGCACCACCACTATACTTACCTAACCCACCCTCAAACACCACAACTATACTCACCTAACCCACCTTCAAGCATCACTACCAATATACTCTCCTAACCCACCTTCAAGCACCACAACCACTATACGCAGCTAACCCACCTTCAAGGACCACCACAATACTCACCTAATCCACCTTCAAGCCCTACTACTATACTCACCTAACCCATCTTTAAGCACCACCACTATACCCACCTAACTCACCTTCAAGAACCACCACTCTACTCACCTAACTCAACTTCAACGATCACCAATATACTGACCTAACCCACCTTAAAGCACCACAACTATACTCACCTAAATCAACTTCAAAGACCACCACTATACTTACCTAACCAACCTTCAAGAACATCCACTATACTAACCTAACCCACCTTCAAGCATCATCACCACTATACTCACCTAACCCACCTTAAAGCACCACAACTATACTCACCTAAATCAACTTCAAAGACCACCACTATACTTACCTAACCAACCTTCAAGAACAACCACTATACTAACCTAACCCACCTTCAAGAATCACCACCACTATACTCACATAACCCAGCTTCAAGCACCACCACTATACTTACCTAACCCACCTTCAAGCACCACCACTATACTTACCTAACCCACCTTCAAGCACCACCACTATACTCTCCTAACCCACTCTCAAGCACTACCACTATTCTCACCTAACCCACCTTTAAACACGACCACTATCCTCTCCTAACCCACCTTCAAGCCCCACCACCACTATACTCACCTAACCCACCTTCAAGCACTACCACTAATCTCACCTAACCCACCTTTAAACACGACCACTATCCTCTCCTAACCCACCTTCAAGCACCACCACCACTATACTCACCTAACCCACCTTCAAGCACTACCACTATTTTCATCTAACCCACTGTCATGCACCACCACGATACCACCTAACCCACCTTCAAGCACAACAACTATACTCACCTAAAAAATCTTCAAGCACAAAAACTATACTCATCTAACCCACCTTCAAGCACCACTACTATACTCACGTAACCTACATTCAAGCACGAGCACTATACTCACCTAACCTTCCCACAAGCACCACCACTATACTCACCTAACCCACCTTCACGCACCTCCACTATACTCACCTAACCCACTTTCATGAACCATCACTATAATCACCTAATCCACCTTCAAACACCACCACTATACTCACCTAACCCACCGTCAAGCACTACTACCACTATACTCACCTAACCCACCATCACGCACCACAACTATACTCACCTAACCCAAATCCAGGCACCACCACTATACTCACCTAACCCACCTGCTATCACCACCACTATTCTCACCTTACGCACCTTCAAGCACCACCACCAATATACTCACCTAACCCACCTTCAAGCACCACCACTATACTTACCTAACCCACCCTCAAACACCACAACTATACTCACCTAACCCACCTTCAAGCGTCACTACCAATATTCTCTCCTAACCCACCTTCAAGCACCACAACCACTATATGCACATAACCCACCTTCAAGGACCACCACAATACTCACCTAATCCACCTTCAAGCCCTACTACTATACTCACCTAACCCACCTTTAAGCACCACCACTATACCCACCTAACTCACCTTCAAGTACCATCACTCTACTCACCTAACTCATCTTCAACAATCACCAATATACTTACCTAACCCACCTTAAAGCACCACAACTATACTCACCTAAATCAACTTCAAAGACCACCACTATACTTACCTAACCAACCTTCAAGAACAACCACTATACTCACCTAACCCACCTTCAAGCACAATCACTATACTCACCTAACCAACTTTCAAGCACTACCACTATACCCACCTAAACTACCTTCAAACACCACCATTAATCTCACCTAACACATCTTCAAGCACAATTACTATACTCACCTAACCAACTTTCAAGCACTACCACTATACTTACCTAACTCACCTTCAAGATGCACCACCAACATACTCACCTAACCCACGTTCAAGCACTACCACTATACTTGCCTAACCAACCTTCAAGCACCACCACTATACTCACCTAACCCACCTTCAAGCACCACAACTATACTCACCTAACCCTTTCACGCCCCACCACTATTCTCACTTAACCCACCTTCAAGCACCACCAATACACTCACCTAACCCACCTTCAAGAACCAGCACTATACTCACCTAAACCACCTTCAAGCACCACCACAATACTCACCTAACCCACCTTCAAGCACCACAACTATACTCACCTAACAAATCTTCAAGCACAAAAACTATACTCATCTACCCCACCTTCAAGCACCACTACTATACTCACGTAACCTACATTCAAGCACCAGCACTATACTCACCTAACCTTCCCACAAGCACCACCACTATACTCACCTAACCCACCTTCACGCACCTCCACTATACTCACCTAACCCACTTTCATGAACCATCACTATAATCACCTAATCCACCTTCAAACACCACCACTATACTCACCTAACCCAACGTCAAGCACTACTACCACTATACTCACCTAACCCACCATCACGCACCACAACTATACTCACCTAACCCAAATCCAGGCACCACCACTATACTCACCTAACGCACCTTCAAGCACCAACACTATACACCCCTAACCCACCTTCAAGCACCACCAGTATACTCACCTAACCCACCTGCAATCACCACCACTATTCTCACCTTACCCACCTTCAAGCACCACCACCAATATACTCACCTAACCCACCTTCAAGCACCACCACTATACTTACCTAACCCACCCTCAAGCACCACAACTATACTCACCTAACCCACCTTCAAGCATCACTACCAATATACTCTCCTAACCCACCTTCAAGCACCACAACCACTATACGCACATAACCCACCTTCAAGGACCACCACAATACTCACCTAATCCACCTTCAAGCCCTACTACTATACTCACCTAACCCACCTTTAAGCACCACCACTATACCCACCTAACTCACCTTCAAGTACCACCACTCTACTCACCTAACTCATCTTCAACAATCACCAATATACTTACCTAACCCACCTTAAAGCACCACAACTATACTCACCTAAATCAACTTCAAAGACCACCACTATACTTACCTAACCAACCTTCAAGAACAACCACTATACTCACCTAACCCACCTTCAAGCACAATCACTATACTCACCTAACCAACTTTCAAGCACTACCACTATACCCACCTAAACTACCTTCAAACACCACCATTAATCTCACCTAACACATCTTCAAGCACAATTACTATACTCACCTAACCAACTTTCAAGAACTACCACTATACTTACCTAACTCACCTTCAAGATGCACCACCAACATACTCACCTAACCCACGTTCAAGCACTACCACTATACTTGCCTAACCAACCTTCAAGCACCACCACTATACTCACCTAACCCACCTTCAAGCACCACAACTATACTCACCTAACCCTTTCACGCCCCACCACTATTCTCACTTAACCCACCTTCAAGCACCACCAATACACTCACCTAACCCACCTTCAAGAACCAGCACTATACTCACCTAAACCACCTTCAAGCACCACCACGATACTCACCTAACCCACCTTCAAGCACCACAACTATACTCACCTAACAAATCTTCAAGCACAAAAACTATACTCATCTAACCCACCTTCAAGCACCACTACTATACTCACGTAACCTACATTCAAGCACCAGCACTATACTCACCTAACCTTCCCACAAGCACCACCACTATACTCACCTAAGCCACCTTCATCCACCTACACTATACTCACCTAACCCACTTTCATGAACCATCACTATAATCACCTAATCCACCTTCAAACACCACCACTATACTCACCTAACCCAACGTCAAGCACTACTACCACTATACTCACCTAACCCACCATCAAGCACCACAACTATACTCACCTAACCGAAATCCAGGCACCACCACTATACTCACCTAACCCACCTGCTATCACCACCACTATTCTCACCTTACGCACCTTCAAGCACCACCACCAATATACTCACCTAACCCACCTTCAAGCACCACCACTATACTTACCTAACCCACCCTCAAACACCACAACTATACTCACCTAACCCACCTTCAAGCGTCACTACCAATATACTCACCTAACCCACCTTCAAGCACCACCACTATGCTCGCCTAACCCACCTTCAAGCACCACCACTATACTCACCTAACCCACCTGCTATCACCACCACTATTCTCACCTTACCCACCTTCAAGCACCACCACCAATATACTCACCTACCCACCTTCAAGCACCACCACTATACTTACCTAACCCACCCTCAAACACCACAACTATACTCACCTAACCCACCTTCAAGCATCACTACCAATATACTCTCCTAACCCACCTTCATGCACCACAACCACTATATACACCTAACCCACCTACAAGGACCACCACAATACTCACCTAATCCACTTTCAAGCCCTACTACTATACTCACCTAACCCACCTTTAAGCACCACCACTATACCCACCTAACTCACCTTCAAGAACCACCACTCTACTCACCTAACTCAACTTCAACGATCACCAATATACTGACCTAACCCACCTTAAAGCACCACAACTATACTCACCTAAATCAACTTCAAAGACCACCACTATACTTACCTAACCAACCTTCAAGAACAACCACTATACTAACCTAACCCACCTTCAAGCATCACCACCAGTATACTCACCTAACCCACCTTAAAGCACCACAACTATACTCACCTAAATCAATTTCAAAGACCACCACTATACTTACCTAACCAACCTTCAAGAACAACCACTATACTAACCTAACCCACCTTCAAGCATCACGACCACTATAATCACATAACCCACCTTCAAGCACCACCACTATACTTACGTAACCCACCTTCAAGCACCACCACTATACTTACCTAACCCACCTTCAAGCATCACCACTATACTCTCCTAACCCACTCTCAAGCACTACCACTATTCTCACCTAACCCACGTTTAAACACGACCACTATCCTCTCCTAACCCACCTTCAAGCCCCACCACCACTATACTCACCTAACCCACCTTCAAGCACTACCACTATTCTCACCTAACCCACCTTTAAACACGACCACTATCCTCTCCTAACCCACCTTCAAGCACCACCACCACTATACTCACCTAACCCACCTTCAAGCACTACCACTATTCTCATCTAACCCACTGTCATGCACCACCACGATACTCACCTAACCCACCTTCAAGCACAACAACTATACTCACCTAACAAATTTTCAAGCACAAAAACTATACTCATCTAACCCACCTTCAAGCACCACTACTATACTCACGTAACCTACATTCAAGCACGAGCACTATACTCACCTAACCTTCCCACAAGCACCACCACTATACTCACCTAACCCACCTTCACGCACCTCCACTATACTCACCTAACCCATTTTCATGAACCATCACTATATTCACCTAATCCACCTTCAAACACCACCACTATACTCACCTAACCCACCGTCAAGCACTACTACCACTATACTCACCTAACCCACCATCAAGCACCACAACTATACTCACCTAACCCAGATCCAGGCACCACTACTATACTCAACTAACGCACCTTCAAGCACCAACACTATACACCCCTAACCCACCTTCAAGCACCACCAGTATATTCACCTAACCCACCTGCAATCACCACCACTATTCTCACCTTACCCACCTTCAAGCACCACCACCAATATACTCACCAAACCCACCTTCAAGCACCACCACTATACTTACCTAACCCACCCTCAAGCACCACAACTATACTCACCTAACCCACCGTCAAGCATCACTACCAATATACTCTCCTAACCCACCTTCAAGCACCACAACCACTATACGCACATAACCCACCTTCAAGTACCACCACAATACTCACCTAATGCACCTTCAAGCCCTACTACTATACTCACCTAACCGACCTTTAAGCACCACCACTATACCCACCTAACTCACCTTCAAGTACCACCACTCTACTCACCTAACTCAACTTCAACAATCACCAATATACTTCCCTAACCCACCTTAAAGCACCATAACTATACTCACCTAAATCAACTTCAAAGACCACCACTATACTTACCTAACCAACCTTCAAGAACAACCACTATACTAACATAACCCACCTTCAAGGATCACCACCACTATACTCACATAACCCACCTTCAAGCACCACCACTATACTTACCTAACCCATCTTCAAGCACCACCACTATACTCTCCTAACCAAATCTCAAGCACTACCACTATTTTCACCTAACCCACCTTTAAATACGACCACTATCCTCTCCTAACCCACCTTCAAGCCCCACCACCACTATACTCACCTAACCCACCTTCAAGCACTACCACTATTCTCACCTAACCCACCTTTAAACACGACCACTATCCTCTCCTAACCCACTTTCAAGCACCACCACCACTATACTCACCTAACCCACCTTCAAGCACTACCACTATTCTCATCTAACCCACTGTCCTGCACCACCACTATACTCACCTAACCCACTTTCAAGCATTACCACTACACTCACCTAACCCACCTTCAAGCACCACCACTATACTCACTTAACCCACCTTCAAGCACCTCCACAATACTCACCTAACCCACCTTTAAGCACCACCCCTATACTCACCTAACTCACCTTCAAGCACCACAACTATACTCACCTAACTCACCATTAAACATCACCAATATGCTCACCAAACACACCTTCACACACTGCCTCCACTATACTCACCTAACCCACCTTCAAGCAACACTTCTATACTCACCTAACCGACCTTCAAGTACCACCACCACAATAATCTCCTAACCCACCTTCAAGCACCAGCATTATACTCACCCAACTCACCTTCAAACACCCCCACTATACTCACCTAACCCACCTTCATGCACAACTACTGTGCTCACCTAGCCCTCTTTCAAGCACCCACCACTATACTTACCTAACCCACCTTCAAGCACCGCCACTATACTTACCTAACCCACATTCAAGCACCACAACTATACTCAGCTAACCCACCTTCAAGCACCACCACTATTCTCACCTAACCCAAATCAAGCACTACCACTATACTCACCTAACCCACGATCAAGCACCACCACTATACTCACTTAACCCACCTTCAAGCACCTCCACTACACTAACCTAGCCCACCTTCAAGCACCACGATTATGCTACCAAACACACCTTCAAGCACCGCCTCCACTATACTCACCTAACACACCTTCAAGCACCACTACTATACTCACCTAATCCACCTTCACGCACTACTACAATACTCACCTAACCCATTTTCAAGCACCACCACTATACCAATCTAACCCACCTTCAAGCACCACCACTATACCCACCTAACTCAGTTTCAATGACCAACACTATTCATTCGTAACCCACCTTCAAGCACCACCACTATACTCACCTAACCCACCTTCAAGCACCACCACCACTATACTCACCTAACCCACCTTCAACCACCACCACCACTATACTCTCCTAACTCACCTTCAAGCACCACCACCACTATACACACCTAGCTCACCTTCAAGCACAACCACTATATTTACCTAACCCACCCTCAAGCACGAACACTATACCCACCTAACCCACCTTCAAGCACCACCACTATACTCACCTAACCCACCTTCAAGCAACATCACTATACTCTCCTAACCAAATCTCAAGCACTACCACTATTTTCACCTAACCCACCTTTAAACACGACCACTATCCTCTCCTAACCCACCTTCAAGCCCCACCACCACTATACTCACCTAACCCACCTTCAAGCACTACCACTATTCTCACCTAACCCACCTTTAAACACGACCACTATCCTCTCCTAACCCACCTTCAAGCACCACCACCACTATACTCACCTAACCCACCTTCAAGCACTACCACTATTCTCATCTAACCCACTGTCCTGCACCACCACTATACTCACCTAACCCACTTTCAAGCATTACCACTACACTCACCTAACCCACCTTCAAGCACCACCACTATACTCACTTAACCCACCTTCAAGCACCTCCACAATACTCACCTAACCCACCTTCAAGCACCACCACTATGCTCGCCTAACCCACCTTCAAGCACCACCACTATACTCACCTAACCCACCTGCAATCACCACCACTATTCTCACCTTACCCACCTTCAAGCACCACCACCAATATACTCACCTAACCCACCTTCAAGCACCACCACTATACTTACCTAACCCACCCTCAAACACCACAACTATACTCACCTAACCCACCTTCAAGCATCACTACCAATATACTCTCCTAAACCACCTTCAAGCACCACAACCACTATACGCACCTAACCACCTTCAAGGACCACCACAATACTCACCTAATCCACCTTCAAGCCCTACTACTATACTCACCTAACCCATCTTTAAGCACCACCACTACACCCACCTAACTCACCTTCAAGTACCACCACTCTACTCACCTAACTCAACTTCAACAATCACCAATATACTTCCCTAACCCACCTTAAAGCACCATAACTATACTCACCTAAATCAACTTCAAAGACCACCACTATACTTACCTAACCAACCTTCAAGAACAACCACTATACTAACATAACCCACCTTCAAGGATCACCACCACTATACTCACATAACCCACCTTCAAGCACCACCACTATACTTACCTAACCCATCTTCAAGAACCACCACTATACTCTCCTAACCAAATCTCAAGCACTACCACTATTTTCACCTAACCCACCTTTAAACACGACCACTATCCTCTCCTAACCCACCTTCAAGCCCCACCACCACTATACTCACCTAACCCACCTTCAAGCACTACCACTATTCTCACCTAACCCACCTTTAAACACGACCACTATCCTCTCCTAACCCACTTTCAAGCACCACCACCACTATACTCACCTAACCCACCTTCAAGCACTACCACTATTCTCATCTAACCCACTGTCCTGCACCACCACTATACTCACCTAACCCACTTTCAAGCACCACCACTATACTCACTTAACCCACCTTCAAGCACCTCCACAATACTCACCTAACCCACCTTTAAGCACCACCCCTATACTCACCTAACTCACCTTCAAGCACCACCACAACTATACTCACCTAACCCACCTTCAAGCACCACAACTATACTCACCTAACTCACCATTAAACATCACCAATATGCTCACCAAACACACCTTCACACACTGCCTCCACTATACTCACCTAACCCACCTTCAAGCAACAATTCTATACTCACCTAACCGACCTTCAAGCACCACCACCACAATAATCTCCTAACCCACCTTCAAGCACCAGCATTATACTCACCCAACTCACCTTCAAACACCCCCACTATACTCACCTAACCCACCTTCATGCACAACTACTGTGCTCACCTAGCCCTCCTTCAAGCACCCACCACTATACTTACCTAACCCACCTTCAAGCACCGCCACTATACTTACCTAACCCACATTCAAGCACCAGCACTATACTCAGCTAACCCACCTAGCCCTCCTTCAAGCACCCACCACTGTTCTTACATAACCCACCTTCAAGCACCACAACTATACTCAGCTAACCCACCTTCAAGCACCACCACTATTCTCACCTAACCCAAATCAAGCACTACCACTATACTCACCTAACCCACGATCAAGCACCACCACTATACTCACTTAACCCACCTTCAAGCACCTCCACTACACTAACCTAGCCCACCTTCAAGCACCACGATTATGCTACCAAACACACCTTCAAGCACCGCCTCCACTATACTCACCTAACACACCTTCAAGCACCACTACTATACTCACCTAATCCACCTTCACGCACTACTACAATACTCACCTAACCCATTAGCAAGCACCACCACTATACCAATCTAACCCACCTTCAGGCACCAGCACTATACCCACCTAACTCAGTTTCAATGACCAACACTACGTAACGTAGTGACCCACCTTCAAGCACCACCACTATACTCACCTAACCCACCTTCAAGCACCACCACCACTATACTCACCTAACCCACCTTCAACCACCACCACCACTATACTCTCCTAACCCACCTTCAAGCACCACCACCACTATACACACCTAGCTCACCTTCAAGCACAACCACTATACTTACCTAACCCACCCTCAAGCACGAACACTATACCCACCTAACCCACCTTCAAGCACCACCACTATACTCACCTAACCCACCTTCAAGCAACATCACTATACTCTCCTAACTAAATCTCAAGCACTACCACTATTTTCACCTAACCCACCTTTAAACACGACCACTATCCTCTCCTAATCCACCTTCAAGCCCCACCACCACTATACTCACCTAACCCACCTTCAAGCACTACCACTATTCTCACCTAACCCAGCTTTAAACACGACCACTATCCTCTCCTAACCCACCTTCAAGCACCACCACCACTATACTCACCTAACCCACCTTCAAGCACTACCACTATTCTCATTTAACCCACTGTCCTGCACCACCACTATACTCACCTAACCCACTTTCAAGCATTACCACTACACTCACCTAACCCACCTTCAAGCACCACCACTATACTCACTTAACCCACCTTCAAGCACCTCCACAATACTCACCTAACCCACCTTTAAGCACCAACCCTATACTCACCTAACTCACCTTCAAGCACCACCACAACTATACTCACCTAACCCACCTTCAAGCACCACCACTATGCTCGCCTAACCCACCTTCAAGCACCACCACTATATTCACCTAACCCACCTGCAATCACCACCACTATTCTCACCTTACCCACCTTCAAGCACCACCACCAATATACTCACCTAACCCACCTTCAAGCACCACCACTATACTTACCTAACCCACCCTCAAACACCACAACTATACTCACCTAACCCACCTTCAAGCATCACTACCAATATACTCTCCTAACCCACCTTCAAGCACCACAACCACTATACGCACCTAACCCACCTTCAAGGACCACCACAATACTCACCTAATCCACCTTCAAGCCCTACTACTATACTCACCTAACCCATCTTTAAGCACCACCACTATACCCACCTAACTCACCTTCAAGTACCACCACTCTACTCACCTAACTCAACTTCAACAATCACCAATATACTTCCCTAACCCACCTTAAAGCACCATAACTATACTCACCTAAATCAACTTCAAAGACCATCACTATACTTACCTAACCAACCTTCAAGAACAACCACTATACTAACATAACCCACCTTCAAGCTTCACCACCACTATACTCACATAACCCACCTTCAAGCACCACCACTATACTTACCTAACCCACCTTCAAGCACCACCACTATACTCTCCTAACCAAATCTCAAGCACTACCACTATTTTCACCTAACCCACCTTTAAACACGACCACTATCCTCTCCTAACCGACATTCAAGCCCCACCACCACTATACCCACCTAACCCACCTTCAAGCACTACCACTATTCTCACCTAACCCACCTTTAAACACGACCACTATCCTCTCCTAACCCACCTTCAAGCACCACCACCACTATACTCACCTAACCCACCTTCAAGCACTACCACTATTCTCATCTAACCCACTGTCCTGCACCACCACTATACTCACCTAACCCACTTTCAAGCATTACCACTACACTCACCTAACCCACCTTCAAGCACCACCACTATACTCACTTAACCCACCTTCAAGCACCTCCACAATACTCACCTAACCCACCTTTAAGCACCACCCCTATACTCACCCAACTCACCTTCATGCACCACCACAACTATACTCACCTAACCCACCTTCAAGCACCACAACTATACTCACCTAACTCACCATTAAACATCACCAATATGCTCACCAAACACACCTTCACACACCGCCTCCACTATACTCACCTAACCCACCTTCAAGCAACACTTCTATACTCACCTAACCGACCTTCAAGCACCACCACCACAATAATCTCCTAACCCACCTTCAAGCACCAGCATTATACTCACCCAACTCACCTTCAAACACCCCCACTATACTCACCTAACCCACCTTCATGCACAACTACTGTGCTCACCTAGCCCTCCTTCAAGCACCCACCACTATACTTACCTAACCCACCTTCAAGCACCGCCACTATACTTACCTAACCCACCTTCAAGCACCACCACTATACTCAGCTAACCCACCTAGCCCTCCTTCAAGCACCCACCACTATTCTTACCTAACCCACCTTCAAGCACCACAACTATACTCAGCTAACCCACCTTCAAGCACCACCACTATTCTCACCTAACCCACATCAAGCACTACCACTATACTCACCTAACCCACGATCAAGCACCACCACAATACTCACTTAACCCACCTTCAAGCACCTCCACTACACTAACCTAGCCCACCTTCAAGCACCACGATTATGCTCACCAAACACACCTTCAAGCACCGCCTCCACTATACTCACCTAACACACCTTCAAGCACCACTACTATACTCACCTAATCCACCTTCACGCACTACTACAATACTCACCTAATCCACCTTCAAGCCCAACTACTATACTCACCTAACCCATCTTTAAGCACCACCACTATACCCACCTAACTCACCTTCAAGAACCACCACTCTACTCACCTAACTCAACTTCAACGATCACCAATATACTGACCTAACCCACCTTAAAGCACCACAACTATACTCACCTAAATCAACTTCAAAGACCACCACTATACTTACCTAACCAACCTTCAAGAACAACCACTATACTAACCTAACCCACCTTCAAGCATCACCACCACTATACTCACCTAACCCACCTTCAAGCACCACCACTATACTTACGTAACCCACCTTCAAGCACCACCACTATACTTACCTAACCCACATTCAAGCACCATCACTATACTCTCCTAACCCACTCTCAAGCACTACCAATATTCTCACCTAACCCACCTTTAAACACGACCACTATCCTCTCCTAACACACCTTCAAGCCCCACCACCACTATACTCACCTAACCCACCTTCAAGCACTACCACTATTCTCACCTAACCCACCTTTAAACACGACCACTATCCTCTCCTAACCCACCTTCAAGCACCACCACCACTATACTCACCTAACCCACCTTCAAGCACTACCACTATTCTCATCTAACCCACTGTCATGCACCACCACGATACTCACCTAACCCACCTTCAAGCACAACAACTATACTCACCTAACAAATCTTCAAGCACAAAAACTATACTCATCTAACCCACCTTCAACACCACTACTATACTCACGTAACCTACATTCAAGCACGAGCACTATACTCACCTAACCTTCCCACAAGCACCACCACTATACTCACCTAACCCACCTTCATGCACCTCCACTATACTCTCCTAACCCACTTACATGAACCATCACTATAATCACCTAATCCACCTTCAAACACCACCACTATACTCACCTAACCCACCGACCAGCACTACTACCACTATACTCACTTAACCCACCATCAAGCACCACAACTATACTCACCTAACCCAAATCCAGGCACCACCACTATACTCACCTAACGCACCTTCAAGCACCAACACTATACACCCCTAACCCACCTTCAAGCACCACCAGTATATTCACCTAACCCACCTGCAATCACCACCACTATTCTCACCTTACCCACCTTCAAGCACCACCACCAATATATTCACCTAACCCACCTTCAAGCACCATCACTATACTTACCTAACCCACCCTCAAGCACCACAACTATACTCACCTAACCCACCTTCAAGCATCACTACCAATATACTCTCCTAATCCACCTTCAAGCACCACAACCACTATACGCACCTAACCCACCTTCAAGGACCACCACAATACTCACCTAATCCACCTTCAAGCCCTACTACTATACTCACCTAACCCACCTTTAAGCACCATAACTATACCCACCTAACTCACCTTCAAGTACCACCACTCTACTCACCTAACTCAACTTCAACAATCACCAATATACTTACCTAACCCACCTTAAAGCACCACAACTATACTCACCTAAATCAACTTCAAAGACCACCACTATACTTACCTAACCAACCTTCAAGAACAACTACTATACTCACCTAACTCACTTTCAAGCAGCACCACCACTATACTCACCTAACCCACCTTCAAGCACAATCACTATACTCACCTAACCAACTTTCAAGCACTACCACTATACCCACCTAAACTACCTTCAAACACCACCATTAATCTCACCTAACACATCTTAGAGCACAATTACTATACTCACCTAACCAACTTTCAAGCACTACCACTATACTTACCTAACTCACCTTCAAGATGCACCACCAACATACTCACCTAACCCACGTTCAAGCACTACCACTATACTTGCCTAACCAACCTTCAAGCACCACCACTATACTCACCTAACCCACCTTCAAGCACCACAACTATACTCACCTAACCCTTTCACGCCCTACCACTATTCTCACTTAACCCACCTTCAAGCACCACCAATACATTCACCTAACCCACCTTCAAGAACCAGCACTATACTCACCTAAACCACCTTCAAGCACCACCACGATACTCACCTAACCCACCTTCAAGCACCACAACTATACTCACCTAACAAATCTTCAAGCACAAAAACTATACTCATCTAACCTACCTTCAAGCACCACTACTATACTCACGTAACCTACATTCAAGCACCAGCACTATACTCACCTAACCTTCCCACAAGCACCACCACTATACTCACCTAACCCACCTTCACGCACCTCCACTATACTCACCTAACCCACTTTCATGAACCATCACTATAATCACATAATCCACCTTCAAACACCACCACTATACTCACCTAACCTACCGTCAAGCACTACTACCACTATACTCACCTAACCCACCATCAAGCACCACAACTATACTCACCTAACCCAAATCCAGGCACCACCACTATACTCACCTAACCCACCTTCAAGCACCACCACTATGCTCGCCTAACCCACCTTCAAGCACCACCACTATACTCACCTAACCCACCTTCTATCACCACCACTATTCTCACCTTACCCACCTTCAAGCACCACCACCAATATACTCACCTAAGCCACCTTCAAGCACCACCACTATACTTACCTAACCCACCCTCAAACACCACAACTATACTCACCTAACCCACCTTCAAGCATCACTACCAATATACTCTCCTAACCCACCTTCAAGCACCACAACCACTATACGCACCTAACCCACCTTCAAGGACCACCACAATACTCACCTAATCCACCTTCAAGCCCTACTACTATACTTACCTAACCCATCTTTAAGCACCACCACTATACCCACCTAACTCACCTTCAAGAACCACCACTCTACTCACCTAACTCAACTTCAACGATCACCAATATACTGACCTAACCCACCATAAAGCACCACAACTATACTCACCTAAATCAACTTCAAAGACCACCACTATACTTACCTAACCAACCTTCAAGAACAACCACTATACTAACCTAACCCACCTTAAAGCATCACCACCACTATACTCACATAACCCACCATCAAGCACCACCACTATACTTACGTAACCCACCTTCAAGCACCACCACTATACTTACCTAACCCACCTTCAAGCACCACCACTATACTCTCCTAACCCACTCTCAAGCACTATCACTATTCTCACCTAACCCACCTTTAAACACGACCACTATCCTCTCCTAACCCTCCTTCAAGCCCCACCACCACTATACTCACCTAACCCACCTTCAAGCACTACCACTATTCTCACCTAACCCACCTTTAAACACGACCACTATCCTCTCCTAACCCACCTTCAAGCACCACCACCACTATACTCACCTAACCCACCTTCAAGCACTACCACTATTCTCATCTAACCCACTGTCATGCACCACCACGATACTCACCTAACCCACCTTCAAGCACAACAACTATACTCACCTAACAAATCTTCAAGCACAAAAACTATACTCATCTAACCCACCTTCAAGCACCACTACTATACTCACGTAACCTACATTTAAGCACGAGCACTATGCTCATCTAACCTTCCCACAAGCACCACCACTATACTCACCTAACCCACCTTCACGCACCTCCACTATACTCACCTAACCCACTTTCATGAACCATCACTATAATCACCTAGTCCACCTTCAAACACCACCACTATACTCACCTAACCCACCGTCAAGCACTACTACCACTAAACTCACCTAACCCACCATCAAGCACCACAACTATACTCACCTAACCCAAATCCAGGCACCACCACTATACTCACCTAACGCACCTTCAAGCACCAACACTATACACCCCTAACCCACCTTCAAGCACCACCGGTATACTCACCTAACCCACCTGCAATCACCACCACTATTCTCACCTTACCCACCTTCAAGCACCACCACTAATATACTCACCTAACCCACCTTCAAGCACCACTACTATACTTACCAAACCCACCCTCAAGCACCACAACTATACTCACCTAACCCACCGTCAAGCATCACTACCAATATACTCTCCTAACCCACCTTCAAGCACCACAACCACTATATGCACCTAACCCACCTTCAAGGACCACCACAATACTCACCTAATCCACCTTCAAGCCCTACTACTATACTCACCTAACCGACCTTTAAGCACCACCACTATATCTACCTAACTCACCTTCAAGTACCACCACTCTACTCACCTAACTCAACTTCAACAATCACCAATATACTTCCCTAACCCACCTTAAAGCACCATAACTATACTCACCTAAATCAACTTCAAAGACCACCACTATACTTACCTAACCAACCTTCAAGAACAACCACTATACTAACATAACCCACCTTCAAGCATCACCACCACTATACTCACATAACCCACCTTCAAGCACCACCACTATACTTACCTAACCCACCTTCAAGCACCACCACTATTCTTACCTAACCCACCTTCAAGCACCACCACTATACTCTCCTAACCAAATCACAAGCACTACCACTATTTTCACCTAACCCACCTTTAAACACGACCACTATCCTCTCCTAACCCACCTTCAAGCACCACCACTATACTCACTTAACCCACCTTCAAGCACCTCCACAATACTCACCTAACCCACCTTTAAGCACCACCCCTATACTCACCTAACTCTCCTTCAAGCACCACCACGACTATATTCACCTAACCCACCTTCAAGCACCACAACTATACTCACCTAACTCACCATTAAACATCAACAATATGCTTACCAAACACACCTTCACACACCGTCTCCACTATACTCACCTAACCCACCTTCAAGCAACACTTCTATACTCACCTAACCGACCTTCAAGCACCACCACCACAATAATCTCCTAACCCATCTTCAAGCACCAGCATTATACTCACCCAACTCACCTTCAAACACCCCCACTATACTCACCTAACCCACCTTCATGCACAACTACTGTGCTCACCTAGCCCTCCTTCAAGCACCCACCACTATACTTACCTAACCCACCTTCAAGCACCGCCACTATACTTACCTAACCCACCTTCAAGCACCACCACTATACTCAGCTAACCCACCTAGCCCTCCAAGCACCCACCACTATTCTTACCTAACCCACCTTCAAGCACCACAACTATACTCAGCTAACCCACCTTCATGCACCACCACTATTCTCACCTAACCCACATCAAGCACTACCAAAATACTCACCTAACCCACGATCAAGCACCACCACTATACTCACTTAACCCACCTTCAAGCACCTCCACTACACTAACCTAGCCCACCTTCAAGCACCACGATTATGCTCACCAAACACACCTTCAAGCACCGCCTCCACTATACTCACCTAACACACCTTCAAGCACCACTACTATACTCACCTAATCCACCTTCACGCACTACTACAATACTCACCTAACCCATTTTCAAGCACCACTACTATACCAATCTAACCCACCTTCAAGCACCACCACTATACCCACCTAACTCAGTTTCAATGACCAACACTATACATACCTAACCCACCTTCAAGCACCACCACTATACTCACCTAACCCACCTTCAAGCACCACCACCACTATACTCACCTAACCCACCTTCAACCACCACCACCACTATGCTCTCCTAACCCACCTTCAAGCACCACCACCACTATACACACCTAGCTCACCTTCAAGCATAACCACTATACTTACCTAACCCACCCTCAAGCACGAACACTATACCCACCTAACCCACCTTCAAGCACCACCAGTATACTCACCTAACCCACTTTCAAGCACTACCACTATTCTCACCTAACCCACCTTTAAACTCGACCATTATCCTCTCCTATCCCACCTTTAAGCACCACCACCACTATACTCACCTAACCCACCTTCAAGCCCTACCACTACACTCACCTAACCCACGTTCAAGAACCACCACTATACTCACTTAACCCACCTTCAAGCACCTCCACTATACTCACCTAACCAACCTTTACGAACCACTATTATACTCACCTAACCCACCTTCAAGCACCACCACTACACCCACCTAACTCACCTTCAAGCACCACCACAACTATGCTCACCTAACCCACCTTCAAGCACTACTACTATACTCACCTAACCCACCTTCAAGCACCACCAATATACTCACCTAACTCAACTTCAAAGACCACAACTATACATACCTAACCCACCTTCAAGCATCACAGCTATACCCACCTAACTCAGTTTCAATGACCATCACTATACTTACCTAACCCACCTTCAAGCACCACCACTATACTCACCTAACCCACCTTCAAGCACCACCACCACTATACTCACTTAACCCACCTTCAAGCAACACTACCACTATACTCTCCTAACCTACCTTCAAGGAGCACCACCACTGTACTCACCTAGCCCAACTATAAGCACAACCACTATACTTACCTAACCCACCTTCAAGCACCAACACTATACCCACCTAACCCACCTTCAAGTACCACCACTATACTCACCTAACCCACCTTCAAGCAACATCACTATACTCACCTAACCCACCTTCAAGCACCACCACTATACTCACCTAACCAACCTTGAAGCACCACCACCACTATACTCTCCTAACCCATTTTCAAGCACTACCACTATTCTCACCTATCCCACCTTTAAACACGACCACTATCCTCTCCTAACCCACCTTCAAGCACCACCACCACTATACTCACCTAACCCATCTTCAAGCACTACCACTATTCTCACCTAACCCACCGTCATGCACCACCACTATGCTCACCTAACCCACCTTCAAGCAACATCACTATACTCACCTAACCCATCTTCAAGCACTACCACTATTCTCACCTAACCCACCGTCAAGCACCTCCACTATGCTCACCTAACCCACCTTTAAGAACCACTATTATACTCACCAAACACACCTTCAAACACCGCCTCTACTATACTCTACTAACTCACCTTCAAGCACCACCACAACTATGCTCACTTAACCCTCCTTCAAGCACCACAACTTTACTCATCTAACTCACCATTAAACATCACTAATATGCTCACCAAACACACCATCAAACACCGCCTCCACTATACTCACCTAAACCACCTTCAAGCACCCCTTCTATACTCACCTAACCCACTTTCAAGCACCACCACCACTACACTCACCCAACCCACCTTCAAGCACCACGACTATACTCACGTAATCATCCTTCATGCACCACCTCCACTATAATCTCCTAACCCACCTTCAAGCACCACCACTATACTCACCTAACCCACCATCAAGCACCACTACTATACTGAACTAACCCACCTTCAAGCACCAGCATTATACTCACCCAACTCACTTTCAAACACCCCCTCTATACTCACCTAACCCACCTTCATGCACAACCACTATGCTCACCTAGCCCTCCTTCAAGCACCCACCACTATACTCAGCTAACCCACTTTCAAGCACCACCACTATTCTCACCTAACCCATCTCAAGCACTACCAGTATACTTACCTATCTCACGATCAAGCACCACCACTATACTCACTTAACCCACCTTCAAGCACCTCCACTACACTAACCTAGCCCACCTTCAAGCACCTCCACTACACTAACCTAGCCCACCTTCAAGCACCACCTCCACTATACTCACCTAACCCACATTCAAGCACCACTACTATACCCACCTAACCCTCCTTGTCAATCACCACCACTATACTCACCTAACCCACCTTCAAGCACCACAACTATACTCACCTAACTTACCATCGAACACTACCAATATGCTCATCTAACCCTCCTTCATGCACCCAACACTATACTCTCCTAACCCACCTTCAAGCATCAGCATTATACTCACCGAACTCACCTTCAAGCACCACCACTATACTGACCTAACCCACCTTCAAGCGCCACCAGTATACTCACCTAACCCACCTTCAAGCACCACCACTATACTAACCTAACGCACCTTCAAGCTCCATCACTATACTCAACTAACCCACCTTCAAACACCACCACTTTACTCATCTAACCCACCTTCAAGCACCACCACCACTATACTCTCCTAAACCACCTTCAAACACCACTACCACTATACTCTCCTAACCCACCTTCAAGCACCAGCACTATACTCACCTAACCCACCTTCAATAACTTCTACTAAACTTATCTAACCCACCTTCAAGTACCACCATTATACCCACATAACTCACTTTCAAGCACCACCACTATACTCACCTAACCCACCTTCAAAGACCACCACTATACTTACCTAACTATACCCACCTAATCCACCTTCATGCACCACTACTATACTCACCTAACCCACTTTCAAGCACGATCACTATTCTCACGTGTTACGAACCCGACTCCATCGCCGGAGCATGGAGCAGCGACGTTAACGACATCTGTGAGTCTGCTTCCTAAACCCCCACAAAATGGACGACGCCATCTGGTGGTGGCAGTATGATATCTGCAAGACTCTAGAGTCCTGCCTTGGTCAGACCGGAGAGTCGCAGTAGCTGACCTCTGGTGATGTTGCGCCTAGCAATCAGCGCCATCTATTGGGATATGAGTTGTATGTCAATGTCAGAGTCCGTAAGTGGTATGTCCTAGTTTCACCAGTACCGGCCAGTTAATTTAATGATGATGTGTCTGTATCCACAGAGGCGATATAGGGCTGCAGTGGTACGATGGCAGGCAATCTACCCAGAGCAGCCTAATATCTCTCTACTCTATTCTGCTGTTTGTGAGCCGTGAGCCGCCGCCGAAGAGAAATTGAGTAATATCTGCTGTCTGCCTGTGAAGTGGCAGTGACAGAATTCGGCGTATCCCGGGACTAGCTAGAGGAAGAGACAACCGACAGTGAGGTGCTACGGAGGAGTGTAACTAACTAGTTGCAAGAAGCTCCTGCCAGGGGTTCGCTACCCTTTTATTTGTTCGTGTAGAGGCCCAGCAGCGCGAGGCTGATGTTCTCTGCCAGCACCAGGCTGGAGAGTGATTGTGGGCCTTCACAAGGAGCACCTAGTGAGGCTGTAGATAGGCTGGCCCGTGGCTCTTTAGACTCGTTGGTGTTTCCCAGTACTAGTTGAGGACGGTACTGTGTGTTGTGGGAACACGGAAGTTGACAAGGCTACAGTGCATGAGCATCGAGGAACGCTTAGTGTCCTATGAGAGCGATAGATATGTATATATCAGTGTAGTAATACTTCGTTTAAGATTCTATTTAAGGTGATGGGAAAGTGATAATATGTGAATATATTGATGAAGGATGAAGTGTCGTATTCCTTTCAACTCCCCCCTGGTTTTACTTGCATTACCAAGCCTACTCCTTAAAAGCTACTACCGACTTGGGGTCGGATACTAGTACTTTGGTTCCTCCAGCAAAGAACCCGGTTGCGACCCACAGTGGCCATAACATCACCTAACCCACCTTCAAGCACCACATGCCTGCCTGTGTCGTCAGCAAGGTGTTGTATTCCCAGGATGGGCAGCGTCGTGCTACCTCCCCGGAAGGTCTCCAGCATATCGCCCTGACGAAAGACAAAGTCATTAATCTGATATTATTTCCAGTATGGTCAGCGCTGTCTTAACTTCCCAGAAAAGTTAAAGTATATTCTCTTACGCTGTTGCTGGTTGAAAAGGTTTAAATTGAATGTATAAAATCCTCCGTGGTTCATATATATATATATATATATATATATATTGTTACAGTAAAATCACTAAGTGCAGTGGCTTAAGGCAGATGGAATACCACGAACATATAAACAAAATAAAGTGAAAACAAATTAAAATAAAACTGCAATGTTGACTTCTTTACGGTGTAATAATTGCAGGATAAAACATAGGGAATGGAAAATTTAAATACTTTAATATGAAAAATTAAATTAGACAAATCACAAACAGAAAATAGCTTCATTAAAACTTGACTTATTCACAGGGTGCAAAACAAAAACAATCAAACAGACAATTTAACGTTACATTACAGAACATTAAATAAAAGTGGTGCTTGAAAATACTGTATGCTAGACTGCATAGATCTATCACCACGCCAGGTAGTCTGAGGGTAGGTCTGACAGCTAGAGCACGAGAGAGTATTCGGCTGATGGAGGTGGGCCGGCTTCTATTTATATGGAAAAACGGCCGTCCAGGTGGCGCTGGTGTAGAGATAACTAGGAGCCAGAATGTACAAACAGTCGGCTTGCTTGTTACTAGCCAGTGCCGTGATCCTGGAGCCGTCGCCTGGTGCGGTGGGCTGACAGGCCCAGGGGGAGGTAGACTGGTGGTACACTGTCTAGACGTATGAGCACTAGTTGTTGTTGTTGCCATAATTCTTGAATATGTAGACGTGGTGTGGTAGAATAAGTGATGATGGAGCAGGCCTAATCTCCTTCCTAGAGAGATTACCATGACTATATACACGAACAAGCCTGAAAGGTCCCCAGGCATATATGCAACCGAAAGCTCACAGCCCAGAAGTGACTCGAACCCATACTGCCTGGAGCACTATGCAACTGGTGAACAGGACACCTTAAAAACACGACCGGACAAAAGATGATGGTAATTGAGGATATTTCCCTATCATCTCGCCAGCACTCTCATGGTAATCATGGGCAAAGTGTTTTATCAAATCTCCTCATTCTTTGGGGCACACGTGAGGAACACAAATGCGAACAAGTCTGAATGGCTTGTTACCATTACTGTTAAATTGGTGATGCTAAGATTGCTTCCCTTTATGTAGGGGATAATTGAACTCTCGAGTTAAACGGCTCTAGTATCCGGCTTACCCAGTTTACTGGTTATTGTTCCTGATCTACCTAGTTTATCGGCTGTAGTTCCTGACGTACCCAGTTTGCCAGTTATAGTGTCTGACATATTTAGTTTACCAGCAATAGTTACCGAATTACCGAGCCAGACCGCTGACTCACCGGTTTGCTGCGGGGTCCCAGAAGAAAATCTCTGGAGGTAGTGGTCATAAGGTCACCATTGCAGGAGCTGAAGGAACCATTGTCTACGGAGCTCCTGGCCCCCACCACACCGCCGATCCCCACCACGCCGCCGACCCCCACCAAATGACCCCCGCCAACCATGCCTCGTCCTAGCCTGATGCCGCTGATGGCACCGCCACCGCCTCCAGTGCCGCCGCCAGAAGCCTCCTCCATCTCAACAACCTTCCTACTGGAACCTGAGGGGAAAATTAAATGAATATATATGAATTTATTTAATGGGTTTAATTATTGTTAGTATAAAATTCATGACAAGAATATTTTTAATAATTGTTTTTTTTCCGATGAGCAATTACTACTATGTTTGCTGTGGTTATGATTAATGTCAACATTATTATTAATTGGATTGTTATTATCTGCATTGACAATATTAATTGTATTATTTTTATTTTTGGTTAATTTTATCGATATATATATATATATATATATATATATATATATATATATATATATATATATATATATATATATATATATATATATATATATATTATTAAATATGACCGAAAAAGTAAGATTAATAATTCTAACACGAATTTTCTCAATCTTTCGTACATTTCTTTTCACTGTTGGAGGTAATTCAAAAATCAATTCTCCAAAATTCATTTTTATTTCTAGTCTGACGCGACACTTGAGCGCGTTTCGTAAAACTTTTTACATTTTCAAAGACTTTACACATACACAACTGAATAGCACTTACATATCTCCGATTTGTTTATATCTACATTTGAGTGAGGTGGATGTGGTGAGGTGGTATTTAATAGGGTATTAATTTCATCAACACAAGACAGAACACGAAACAATGGGTATTGAAATGGAAGTGATTGTAGAAAGCCTATTGGTCCATATTTCTTGATGCTTCTATATTGGAGCGGAGTCTTGAGGTGGGTAGAATATAGTTGTGCATTAATTGGCTGTTGATTGCTGGTGTTGACTTCTTAATGTGCAGTGCCTCGCAAACGTCAAGCCGTCTGCTATCGCTGTATCTATCGATGATTTTTGTGTTGTTTACTAGGATTTCTCTGGCGATGGTTTGGTTGTGGGAAGAGATTATATGTTCCTTAATGGAGCCCTGTTGCTTATGCATCGTTAAACGCCTAGAAAGAGATGTTGCTGTCTTGCCTATATACTGGGTTTTTTGGAGCTTACAGTCCCCAAGTGGGCATTTGAAGGCATAGACGATGTTGGTCTCTTTTAAAGCGTCCTGCTTTGTGTCTGGAGAGTTTCTCATGAGTAGGCTGGCTGTTTTTCTGGTTTTATAGTAAATCGTCAGTTGTATCCTCTGATTTTTGTCTGTAGGGATAACGTTTCTATTAACAATATCTTTCAGGACCCTTTCCTCCGTTTTATGAGCTGTGGAAAAGAAGTTCCTGTAAAATAGTCTAATAGGGAGTATGTGCTATTCCGTGCTGCGTTTCACTTACGAGATGGAAAAGGATGGGAAGCTGCCCTTTCTAGATGTAACAGTCATGGAAAAGAGCGGAGGTTTCCACACTGCAGTCTACACTAAGGAAACGTGCATAGGAATGTGCATAAATGCCAACAGCGACTGCCCAGACAGGTACAAGAGGAGTGTTGTTAACGCATATGTCGACCGTGCTCTCAGCCACAGCTCAGAATGGAAGCAAGTCGACGAAGAACTCTGTAGGGTAAGGCAGGTCCTAGTCAACAACGGCTTCTCCAATGGTTTCGTCGAAGACATCATAAGAAGGAAAGTGAAACGCCATGCAACCTCTGAAGAGACAACTAACACAACACCTATACCCCCTATTAGACTATTTTACAGGAACTTCTTTTCCACAGCTCATAAAACGGAGGAAAGGGTCCTGAAAGATATTGTTAATAGAAACGTTATCCCTACAGACAAAAATCAGAGGATACAACTGACGATTTACTATAAAACCAGAAAAACGGCCAGCCTACTCATGAGAAACTCTCCAGACACAAAGCAGAACGCTTTAAAAGAGACCAACGTCATCTATGCCTTCAAATGTCCTCTTGGGGATTGTAAGCCTCAAAAAACTCAGTATATAGGCAAGACAACAACATCTCTTTCTAGGCGTTTAACGATGCATAAGCAACAGGGCTCCATTAAGGAATATATAGCCTCTTCCCACAACCAAACCATCACCAGAGAAATCTTAGCAAACAACACAGAAATCATCGATAGATACAGCGATAGCAGGCGGCTCGACGTCTGCGAGGCACTACACATCAAGAAGTCAACACCAGCAATCAACAGCCAATTAATGCACAACTATATTCTACCCACTTCAAGACTCCGCTCCAATATAGAAGCATAAAGAAATATGGGCCAATAAAAATAGGCCTTCTGCAGTTACCTACCTTTAATACCTGTTTGTATTTCATTGTTTCGTGTTCTGTCTTGTGTTAAAAGTTTATTTTCACCTCATCCAAAACTATTGTAACATGTCACTTCACCCAAATGTAGTTATAAAAACTCAAAAGATGTTTAAGC
This sequence comes from Procambarus clarkii, assembly GCF_040958095.1. Taxonomy (NCBI): domain Eukaryota; kingdom Metazoa; phylum Arthropoda; class Malacostraca; order Decapoda; family Cambaridae; genus Procambarus; species Procambarus clarkii. Next base: position 5,267,201 of record NC_091205.1, on the reverse strand, counting down.
TCTATTCAGTTAAAGTTGTGTGTGTGTGTGTAAACTAAAGTCTTTGAAAATGTAATAAGTTTTACGAAACGCGCTCAAGTGTCGCGTCAGACTAGAAATAAAAATGAATTTTGGAGAATTGATCTTTGAATTACCATCAACAGTGAAAAGAAACGTAAGAAAGGTCGAGAAAATTCGTGTTAGAATTATTAATCTTACTTTTTCGGTCATATTTAATAATGTCTACAGGAAAGACTGCTACCAAAATATACTAATATATATATATATATATATATATATATATATATATATATATATATATATATATATACATACATATACTCAGACCCATTGCCGTGGGTAACACACTTCGGCGCCTTGTTGCTAGCGCAGCTGTCAGAAAAATTAGTATAGACGCTGCAAAGATGCTTCGACCCCATCAACTAGGTTTGGGTGTCCCCCATGGCTGTGAAGCAGCAGCTCATGCAGCACGAGCCTATATTAAACACCTCCCAAAAAATAAGGCATTAATAAATAAAGACTTTAAAAATGCCTTCAATCAGGTAACAAGGGATGTGGTAATGGAAGTAGTTCGAACAAGCTTTCCTTGTCTACTTCCCTTTGTTTCAGCAGGGTACAGTAGGGAATTGACACTGTTCTTTGGGGAACATGAAGTAGTTTCTGCAGAAGGTGTCCAGCAGGGAGATCCGCTTGCCCCTTTTCTGATCTCAGCTAAAGAGGTCACAAGCAGCTTGTCCAGCGAATTCAACATCTGGTTCCTGGTCGATGTCACCCTGGCAGGGACACAGGAATCTAGTGAAGTTAGTACAATCGAAGGGAGAGGAGCTAGGCCTTACCTTAAACCCATCAAAGTGTGAAATCATCTCATCCAGCCAACCATTCACAGCTGCAGTACGAATCTTATTGCCAGGAGCCCCAGTGATCGCTCCCACCGACAGTGTGCTTCGGAGGGCGAGCGCCATTGAGGAAGTCCTGGAAGAAAAGCTGAACGACCTGAGGAGGATGAAGGGAAGAATAGGGGCTTTGGACGCCCACGATGATTTGTACCTTCTCACAAGGTGCCTGCCTTTGCCCAGACTTACCTATTTCCTAAGGTGTGCTCCTTCCTTTGACAGCCCAAAATTAACGGAATACGACTCACTCCTAAAGACAATAACTATGAAAGTGTTAAACCTCTCCCTGCAAGATGACCACTGGGACCAAGCAACGCTCCCAGTTAGACTCGGGTGTATAGGTATTCGCAAGGCGACACAGTTAGCATTGCCGACATTCTTATCCTCGACCAGTGCTACAAGTGAATTAGTGAATGAAATACTACCAGAATACCTAAGGAACTTCACTGGGACTCATGATCCCAAATTTGTGGAAGGAGCTGGTCAGTGGGACATTCTTGCCAACTCACACCCTCGACAAACGTTTCCAAATGACTGCAAACAGGCCAAATGGGATAGCCCCATAGTGGAGAACATCGCTGATCATTACTGGAGACCGCTTCTGAGAAGGACAGAGCGCGTCATCTAGCTGTGCAAGCCCCCCATGCCGGAGACTTCCTGTTGGCAGTCCCTAATTCCGCCTTGGGCACCCGCCTGGACCATCGGGCCCTAAGTATTGGTGTTGCCCTGCGCCTTGCCGCCCCTATCTCCACCGAGCACCGGTGTATTTGCGGCCATGCACGGGCAGACCAATACGGCAGCCATGGTCTCATCTGTCGTAAGACACAGGGAAAGATTGCCAGACATGAAGCAGTCAATGACATCATCAAGAGAAGTTTGGCTACACCTGGGTGTCCAGCACAAAGGGAACCCCAGTTGTGCAGACCTGACAACAGCCAAAAATGCCCAGATGGAGTCACCCTGCAGCCATGGAGGGGTATACAGGTCGTATGGGATTACACCTGTGCGTCTACATTGGCCGATACCTATCTACCTCACAGCACAGCTGAGGGAGGCGGGGCGACCACCTTCAGAGAGACCCAGAAAACCAACAAGTACAGAGACCTAGAACGTTGTTACAGGTTCGTGCCGACAGGCTCTGTGACTCTGGGCGACTGGGGTAATGTGCCCTTAAGTTCTTAAAGGAGGTATGCGAGGAACTCATTGGGAATACTAAAGACCCACGAGCAGCCAGTTTCCTGTTCCAGCGTCTCAGTGTCGCAGTTCAGAGAGGAAATGCATGCTGTATCCTGGATACGCACCCAACCTCCGAGAAGCTGGACGAGATCTTCGAACGCTGATTGTTATATTGTTATATATATATGTGTGTGTGTGTGTGTTCTCTAATCTGTAGCATTGCAATAAAATAAAATTAAACAAAATAAAACGAAATATACATAAAACAAAATAATATGGGTGGTAGGAAAGGAAAAGACTAAAGTGTTCAGTGAGAATCCACAAGGTCTTCCCTGAATACTCTTTATTTTCTTCATCGAGGCTGTGGGTCCCTACAATAGCACCAGAGGTCGTACCCCTATGGTGTATGTATATACCTTGTAATGTTTCTCTCATTCTGTCGGTACTCGCCTCTCAAAGCAAATTTTTTTACCCACGAACCTGGATTCATTCTCATGCTGCACTTTGTCAAATGCTTTTAGAGAGTAATGCATCTGTGTGCACCTCGTTCACCCATTTTATTTTTCAATTGTACAATCGCATATAATATTTGGTAAATGATTTTTTGCATTCTACAGCACCCATTTTATTTTATTATATTTTTTCTATTGCATTAAATCATTTGACCATATACCTTGACTAAACCTATAACTTTCCCACATTTCATTTATTTTCTTCATGAGCCTATTTTCGAGTATTCTACTTAGCACTTTTTTCACTCCAGAAACAAAGAACCCGCTCAAATTCTCCACGATGAATTTCAATACTTCATATCAATTTAGCTTTCTGTGCTCTATCAAATCCGTTATATTTTGTTTACTAAATTCTTATTCAATCATCGTCTTTAATGCCAGAAAATATTTTACATATCATTGTCTACCTTTTACTCTACTCTCGCCACACACACACACATATTATATATATAAATATATATATATATATATATGTCGTACCTAGTAGCCAGAACGCACTTCTCAGCATAATATGCAAGGCCCGATTTGCCTAATAAGCCTAGTTTTCATGAATTAATTGTTTTTAGACTACCTAACCTACCTAACCTAACCTAACCTAACTTTTTCGGCTACCTAACCTAACCTATACAGATAGGTTAGGTTAGGTTAGGGAGGGTTGGTTAGGTTCGGTCATATATCTACGTTAATTTTAACTCCAATAAAAAAAAAATTACCTCATACATAATGAAATGTGTAGCTTTATCATTTCATAAGAAAAAAATTTGAGAAAATATATTAATTCATGAAAACTTTGCTTATTAGGCAAATCGGGCCTTGCATAGTAGGCTGAAAAGTGCGTTCTGGCTACTAGGTACGACATATATATATATATATATATATATATATATATATATATATATATATATATATATATATATATATCGTACCTAGTAGCCAGAACGCACTTCTCAGCCTACTATGCAAGGCACGATTTTCCTAATAAGCCAAGTTTTCATGAATTAATTGTTTTTCGACTACCTAACCTACCTAACCTAACCTAACTTTTTCGGCTACCTAACCCAACCTAACCTATAAAGATAGGTTAGGTTAGGTTAGGTAGGGTTGGTTAGGTTCGGTCATATATCTACGTTAATTTTAACTCAAAAAATAATTGACCTCATACATAATGAAATGGGTAGCTTTATCATTTCGTAAGAAAAAAAAAAGAGAAAATATATTATTTCAGGAAAACTTGGCTTATTAGGCAAATCGGGCCTTGCATAGTAGGCTGAGAAGTGCGTTCTGGCTACTAGGTACGACACACACATATATATATATATATATATATATATATATATATATATATATATATATATATATATATATATATATATATATATATATATATATGTCGTACCTAGTAGCCAGAACGCACTTCTCAGCCTACTATGCAAGGCCCGATTTGCCTAGTAAGCCAAGTTTTTATGAAATAATGTTTTTTCGATTACCTAACTTACCTAACCTAACCTAACCTAACTTTTTCTGCTACCTAACCTAACCTAACGTATAAAGATAGGTTAGGTTAGGTTAGATAGGGTTGGTTAGGTTCGGTCATACAACTACGTTATTTTAACTCCAATAAAAAAAAAATTTACCTCATACATAATGAAATGGGTAGCTTTATCATTTCATAAGAAAAAAATTAGAGAAAATATATTAATTCATGAAAACTTGGCTTATTAGGCAAATCGAGCCTTGCATAGTAGCCAGAACTCACTTCTCAGCCTACTATTCAAGGCCAGATTTGCCTAGTAAGCCAAGTTTTCCTGAATTAATATATTTACTATAATTTTTTTCTTATGAAATGATAAAGCAACCCTTTTCTCTATGTATGAGGTCAATTTTATTTTATTGGAGTTAAAATTAACGTAGATATATGACCGAACCTAACCAACCCTATCTAACCTAACCTAACCTATATTTATAGGTAAGGTTAGGTTAGGTAGCCAAGAAAAGCTAGGTTAGGTTAGGTTAGGTAGGTTAGGTAGACGAAAAAACATTAATTCATGAAAACTTGGCTTATTAGGCAAATCGGGCCTTGAATAGTAGGCTGAGAAGTGCGTTCTGGCTATTAGGTACGACATATATATATATATATATATATATATATATATATATATATATATATATATATATATATATATATATATATATATATATATATATATATATATATATATATATATGGATGAGTCAGACATCAATAATGGTAATAACATAGTTACTGGGCACATATCCTAACTCCAAACACTGGCATATTTATATATATATATTCTTCTCGCTAAATGATCATATTAAAGTCTCATTAAAGACATTATCAACACAGTAAATTCAACAATTACTCCGGGTGCCTGCACACACCAATAATAATCATAAATATCGTGAGTACTCTTTATAGTCCCACTGCACACTTGTGCCTTACTGTGACATAGGTGAGCCTTGCTCACGACATACAAAATACTCAGGCTAAATAATATAGCTGACTAAAGGGGAATTGGGAGGGAAACTAGAATCACCTACTTCCACCTATCCTCCGATGAGAGTTGAGTTGTAGCTCCTGGTCCTGGCTCCTGCCTCGTGTAGGGAACGCCCCCACACACACACTGTCGTGTCCTCCAGGAACTCAATCAACGTCCCACCGTAAGCGCGTCGTCTCCGTGCCTTTTCACTGCAGGTCCGTGCTCCTCCTCGACTTCTTGTAGGGTTGGAGTCGGTCTCCCGGCCGTCGATTTCTCCTCCCAGCTACGGCTGCCTGCCTATGTCTCGGCTGCAGTCGTTCGGATTCCCGAACAGTTTTCCTCTTCCACTGCTTCCCGGTGGATCGGTCCAGCCACTACGCCGTCACAAATGGGTGAACTGCCTCAGACGTTGCATACGTCACTGCACAGACTTCACTTCTTCTTGCACAGTACCTATCCTGGAGCACTTGTTGCTCAATATCCTGTCGATTCCCTCTCTAGTCCGACACATGAACGAAGGAAGACCTCACAGAGTACTGGCAGACTTCGGGAGGTTTCCATACTGCAGTCTACACTAAGGAAACAAACATAGGAATGTGCCTCAATGCCAACAGTGACTGCCCAGACAGGTACAAGAGGAGTGTTGTTAATGCTTATGTCGACCGTGCTCGCAGCCACAGCTCAGGATGGAAGCAAGTCGATGAAGAACTCTGTAGGGTAAGGCAGGTCCTAGTCAACAACGGCTTCTCCAATGGTTTCGTTGAAGACATCATAAGAAGGAAAGTGAAACGCCATGCAACCTCTGAAGAGACAACTAACTCAACACCTATACCCCCTATTAGACTATTTTACAGGAACTTCTTTCCACAGCTCATAAAACGGAGGAAAGGGTATTGAAAGATATTGTTAATAGAGACGTTATCCCTACAGACAAAAATCAGAAGATACAACTGACGATTTACTACAAAACCAAAAAAACGGCCAGCCTACTCATGAGAAACTCTCCAAACACAAAGCAGAACGCTTTAAAAGAGACCAACGTCGTCTATGCCTTCAAATGCCCACTTGGGGGACAGTAAGCCTAAAAAAACTCAGTATATAGGCAAGACAACAACATCTCTTTCCAGGCGATTAACGATGCATAAGCAACAGGGCTCCATTAAGGAACATATAATCACTTCCCACAACCAGACCATCACCAGAGAAATCTTAGCAAACAACACAGAAATCATCGATGGATACAGCGATAGCAGGCGGCTTGACATCTGCGAGGCACTACACATCAACACCAGCAATCAACAGCCAATAGATACAGCGATAGCAGGCGGCTTGACATCTGCGAGGCACTACACATCAACACCAGCAATCAACAGCCAATAGATACAGCGATAGCAGGCGGCTTGACATCTGCGAGGCACTACACATCAAGAAGTCAACACCAGCATTCAACAGCCAATAAATGCACAACTATATTCTACCCACTTCAAGACTCCGCTCCAATATAGAAGCATCAAGAAATATGGGCCAATAGGCCCTCTGCAGTTACTTCCATTCTTACCTTCATTACCCATTATTTCGTGTTCTATCTTGTGTTAAAAGTTTTGTTCACCTCATCCAAAACTGTTGTAACTGTTTTACCTGTTATGCCAGTTGCTGGAAGGCTTCTGTGCTGGCTAGGGTTCGAGTCTCCTGGTGGGAAAGTGTTCTAAAGTTACATATATATATATATATATATATATATATATATATATATATATATATATATATATATATATATATATATATATATATATATATATAGCGGGTACCATCTTTGGTGCAATTATAGGGACCCACAGCCTCAAAGAAGGGAACACAGAGCATTCAGAGAAAAACTTGCCATTTAACTCTGGATACGTTTGAGTGTTCGCTTCTCCTACCACCCTCCCGTTTTTTTGGTGTACTCTTTATTATGCAAGGTTATACAGTTACATTTCTGATTTTATACAAAAAATGAACATGGAGAGGACACAGGAAAAAGTTCGCTTCCTAGAGGTTATAGATTTCCTGGAACTCCTTCTCCGGCGGGTAGAATCCGAGGTCGCAGCGGGCATTTCCCTTCTGGACCGCGACATTCAGGCGTTGAAAGAGAAAACTTGCCACTCTAGGGTTCCTTGTAGTGTCAATGAGCTTGGAACCAAGATCCTTAAGAAACCTCCTTGCAATATAAATATATATAATATATATATATATATATATATATATATATATATATATATATATATATATATATATATATATATATATATATATATATATATATATAATTTGATAAGATTACCATGAAGAAGAGATTTGATAAAATACCATGCCCAAGATTATCAACCGAGTACCAGCGGGGGGATGGAAATTGCCTCGGCTACCATCCTCTTTTGTCCGGTCGTGTTGGTCGGGTGGTTAAGGTGTCCTGTACGCCAGCAGAGTGTTCCTGGCAGTATGGGTTCGAGTCACTTCTGGGGTGTGAGTTTTCAGTTGCATATAGTCCTGGGGACCATTCAGGCTTGTTTGCATTTGTGTTCCTCACGTGTGCTCCAAAGAATGAGGTTATATGATAATATGCCACGCCCATGATTATCAACCGAGTGCCGGCGGAGGATAGAAATAGCCTCGGTTACATCCTCCTTTGTCCGGTTGTGTTGGTTGGGTGGTTAAGGTGTCCTGTACGCCTGTGGTGACAGTTTATACCCAGATTTAGGAGAGTGACTTGGTCCTCAGTGAGGAAGATTCCAGCAAGGTTCAGGAAGCCGTCTCTTGGTCGTGGAATTGTCACGTTATGTCCAGACCAAGTGAGATGGCCCGGAAAGTGGAGTTGGAGATCCTGTTGGACGACATATTCGACCTCGAAACACAAAAGAAGGTCACCACCAAAGACACCTTACAAGCAAAACTTATTGCAGAAGGATGAAGGAATCGAGGCAACTACAGAAGCACCATACTGTCCCCCGAGCTCAAAGCGGCAGCTAAGAGCTTTCGTGAGAACAAGGAGATAGTTGTCAGGAGAGGTGACAAGTCGCCAATATACGTCATTCTTAAAAAAGACGAATATCTGGCGAAAAAGAACCTCATACTCTCCGACGAAACTAAATTCCAAAGGGTAACGAAGGACACTACAGCCGAGTTGAAAACAAAGGTCAAAAAGTTGATCGAAACTGTGAACGCCAAGAAATCTGGACTCCACCTGCCAAAGATTATTAGGGAATAAAAGCCTGGATACACGTATGGAAATGTCAAGACACACAAGCCTGGGAACCCACTTCGGCCAATCATCAGACAGGTACCCAAACCCACGTACAGACTGGCGAAGCGACTCAACGGCTTGCTGACTCCTTATGTCCCTTGCGCCTTCAGCCTCAAGTCTCCAAAGGAATTTGTTGACTTACTGCGGGGAACACTGGCCACAGGAATAAGAGCTTCGTTGGATGTAGAATCACTGTTTACCAACATACCGGTGGATGAAACAATCGGGATGATAGCGGACAGAGTGTATCGTGATCCGGCCTGTACTCCTCTTGACATACCAGAAAACATTCCAAGGAAACTACTCCAAGCTTGTGTTAAAGAGGCACCCTTCTTGAGCTCGGATGGACACATGTATAAGCAAGTAGATGGGGTCGCCATGGGTTCTCCCCTAGATGTCCTGTTTGCGAACTTCTACATGAGTACCATCGAGCAAAAGGTCTTAGTCGACATGAACATGAAACCGGCCATATACTGCATGTATGTTGACGACATTTTTACACAGGTACCTGATGTCAGACATCTGCAGGAGCTGAAGGAGGCATTTGGGTGGAATTCTGTGTTGTGTTTCACTTACGAGATGGAGACGGATGGGAAGCTGCCCTTTCTAGATGTAACAGTCATGGAAAGGAGCGGAGGTTTCCATACTACAGTCTACACTAAGGAAACAAACATAGGAATGTGCCTCAATGCCAACAGTGACTGCCCAGACAGGTACAAGAGGAGTGTTGTTAACGCTTATGTCGACCGTGCTCGCAGCCACAGCTCAGGATGGAAGCAAGTCGATGAAGAACTCTGTAGGGTAAGGCAGGTCCTAGTCAACAACGGCTTCTCCAATGGTTTCGTTGAAGACATCATAAGAAGGAAAGTGAAACGCCATGCAACCTCTGAAGAGACAACTAACACAACACCTATACCCCCTATTAGACTATTTTACAGGAACTTCTTTTCCACAGCTCATAAAACGGAGGAAAGGGTCTTGAAAGATATTGTTAATAGAGACGTTATCCCTACAGACAAAAATCAGAAGATACAACTGACGATTTACTACAAAACCAAAAAAACGGCCAGCCTACTCATGAGAAACTCTCCAAACACAAAGCAGAACGCTTTAAAAGAGACCAACGTCGTCTATGACTTCAAATGCCCACTTGGGGGACAGTAAGCCTAAAAAAACTCAGTATATAGGCAAGACAACAACATCTCTTTCCAGGCGATTAACGATGCATAAGCAACAGGGCTCCATTAAGGAACATATAATCACTTCCCACAACCAGACCATCACCAGAGAAATCTTAGCAAACAACACAGAAATCATCGATAGATACAGCGATAGCAGGCGGCTTGACATCTGCGAGGCACTACACATCAACACCAGCAATCAACAGCCAATAGATACAGCGATAGCAGGCGGCTTGACATCTGCGAGGCACTACACATCAAGAAGTCAACACCAGCATTCAACAGCCAATAAATGCACAACTATATTCTACCCACTTCAAGACTCCGCTCCAATATAGAAGCATCAAGAAATATGGGCCAATAGGCCTTCTGCAGTTACTTCCATTCTTACCTTCATTACCCATTATTTCGTGTTCTATCTTGTGTTAAAAGTTTTGTTCACCTCATCCAAAACTGTTGTAACTGTTTTACCTGTTATGCCAGTTGCTGGAAGTCTTCTGTGCTGGCTAGGGTTCGAGTCTCCTGGTGGGAAAGTGTTCTAAAGTTATATATATATATATATATATATATATATATATATATATATATATATATATATATATATATATATATATATATAGCGGGTACCATCTTATGTGCAATTATAGGGACCCACAGCCTAAAAGAAGGGAACACAGAGCATTCAGAGAAAAACTTGCCATTTAACTCTGGATACGTTTGAGTGTTCGCTTCTCCTACCACCCTCCCGTTTTTTTGGTGTACTCTTTATTATGCAAGGTTATACAGTTACATTTCTGATTTTATACAAAAAATGAACATGGAGAGGACACAGGAAAAAGTTCGCTTCCTAGAGGTTATAGATTTCCTGGAACTCCTTCTCCGGCGGGTAGAATCCGAGGTCGCAGCGGGCATTCCCCTTCTGGACCGCGACATTCAGGCGTTGAAAGAGAAAACTTGCCACTCTCGGGTTCCTTGTAGTGTCAATGAGCTTGGAACCAAGATCCTTAAGAAACCTCCTTGCAATATATATATATATAATATATATATATATATATATATATATATATATATATATATATATATATATATATATATATATATATACATATATATATATATATATATATATATATATATATATATATATATATATAATTTGATAAGATTACCATGAAGAAGAGATTTGATAAAATACCATGCCCAAGATTATCAACCGAGTACCAGCGGGGGGATGGAAATTGCCTCGGCTACCATCCTCTTTTGTCCGGTCGTGTTGGTCGGGTGGTTAAGGTGTCCTGTACGCCAGCAGAGTGTTCCTGGCAGTATGGGTTCGAGTCACTTCTGGGGTGTGAGTTTTCAGTTGCATATAGTCCTGGGGACCATTCAGGCTTGTTTGTATTTGTGTTCCTCAAGTGTGCTCCAAAGAATGAGGTGATATGATAATATGCCACGCCCATGATTATCAACCGAGTGCCGGCGGGGGATGGAAATAGCCTCGGTTACATCCTCCTTTGTCCGGTTGTGTTGGTCGGGTGGTTAAGGTGTCCTGTACGCCTGTGGTGACAGTTTATACCCAGATTTAGGAGAGTGACTTGGTCCTCAGTGAGGAAGATTCCAGCAAGGTTCAGGAAGCCGTCTCTTTGTCGTGGAATTGTCACGTTATGTCCAGACCAAGTGAGATGGCCCGGAAAGTGGAGTTGGAGATCCTGTTGGACGACATATTCGACCTCGAAACACAAAAGAAGGTCACCACCAAAGACACCTTACAAGCAGAACTTATTGCAGAAGGATGAAGGAATCGAGGCAACTACAGAAGCACCATACTGTCCCCCGAGCTCAAAGCGGCAGCTAAGAGCTTTCGTGAGAACAAGGAGATAGTCGTCAGGAGAGGTGACAAGTCGCCAATATACGTCATTCTTAAAAAAGACGAATATCTGGCGAAAAAGAACCTCATACTCTCCGACGAAACTAAATTCCAAAGGGTAACGAAGGACACTACAGCCGAGTTGAAAACAAAGGTCAAAAAGTTGATCGAAACTGTGAACGCCAAGAAATCCGGACTCCACCTGCAAAAGATTATTAGGGAATAAAAACCTGGATACACGTATGGAAATGTCAAGACACACAAGCCTGGAAACCCACTTCGGCCAATCATCAGACAGGTACCCACACCCACGTACAGACTGGCGAAGCGACTCAACGGCTTGCTGACTTCTTATGTCCCTTGCGCCTTCAGCCTCAAGTCTCCAAAGGAATTTGTTGACTTACTGCGGGGAACACTGGCCAAAAGGAATAAGAGCTTCGTTGGACGTAGAATCACTGTTTACCAACATACCGGTGGATGAAACAATCGGGATGATAGCGGACAGAGTGTATCGTGATCCGGCCTGTACTCCTCTTGACATACCAGAAAACATTCCAAGGAAACTACTCCAAGCTTGTACTAAAGAGGCACCCTTCTTGAGCTCGGATGGACACATGTATAAGCAAGTAGATGGGGTCGCCATGGGTTCTCCCCTAGATGTCCTGTTTGTGAACTTCTACATGAGTACCATCGAGCAAAAGGTCTTAGTCGACATGAACATGAAACCGGCCATATACTGCATGTATGTTGACGACATTTTTACACAGGTACCTGATGTCAGACATCTGCAGGAGCTGAAGGAGGCATTTGGGTGGAATTCTGTGTTGCGTTTCACTTACGAGATGGAGACGGATGGGAAGCTGCCCTTTCTAGATGTAACAGTCATGGAAAGGAGCGGAGGTTTCCATACTGCAGTCTACACTAAGGAAACAAACATAGGAATGTGCCTCAATGCCAACAGTGACTGCCCAGACAGGTACAAGAGGAGTGTTGTTAACGCTTATGTCGACCGTGCTCGCAGCCACAGCTCAGGATGGAAGCAAGTCGATGAAGAACTCTGTAGGGTAAGGCAGGTCCTAGTCAACAACGGCTTCTCCAATGGTTTCGTTGAAGACATCATAAGAAGGAAAGTGAAACGCCATGCAACCTCTGAAGAGACAACTAACACAACACCTATACCCCCTATTAGACTATTTTACAGGAACTTCTTTTCCACAGCTCATAAAACGGAGGAAAGGGTCTTGAAAGATATTGTTAATAGAGACGTTATCCCTACAGACAAAAATCAGAAGATACAACTGACGATTTACTACAAAACCAAAAAAACGGCCAGCCTACTCATGAGAAACTCTCCAAACACAAAGCAGACCGCTTTAAAAGAGACCAACGTCGTCTATGCCTTCAAATGCCCACTTGGGGGACAGTAAGCCTAAAAAAACTCAGTATATAGGCAAGACAACAACATCTCTTTCCAGGCGATTAACGATGCATAAGCAACAGGGCTCCATTAAGGAACATATAATCACTTCCCACAACCAGACCATCACCAGAGAAATCTTAGCAAACAACACAGAAATCATCGATAGATACAGCGATAGCAGGCGGCTTGACATCTGCGAGGCACTACACATCAACACCAGCAATCAACAGCCAATAGATACAGCGATAGCAGGCGGCTTGACATCTGTGAGGCACTACACATCAAGAAGTCAACACCAGCATTCAACAGCCAATAAATGCACAACTATATTCTACCCACTTCAAGACTCCGCTCCAATATAGAAGCATCAAGAAATATGGGCCAATAGGCCCTCTGCAGTTACTTCCATTCTTACCTTCATTACCCATTATTTCGTGTTCTATCTTGTGTTAAAAGGTTTGTTCACCTCATCCAAAACTGTTGTAACATATCACCTCACCCAAAATGCAGGTATAAATTGAAAAATGTAAGCTGTTTAAATCATTGCATAGTAAGAACTCTGTTTAGTGTTTGCAGGTTATAGTTGTGTGTGTGTAAACTAAAAGTCTTTGAAAATGTAATATGTTATTACAGAACGCGTTCAAGTGTTTCGTCAGACTAGAAATAAAAATGAATTTTGGAGAATTGATTTTTCATTTACCATCAACAGTGAAAAGAATCATAAGAAGTATCGAGAAAATTCGTGTTAGAATTATTAATCTTACTTTTTCGGTCATATTTAATAATATATGTCTACAGGAAAGACTGCTACAAAAATATACTAATATATATATAGATATATATATATATATATATATATATATATATATATATATATATATATATATATATATATATATATATATATATAGCATATATATATATATATATATATATATATATATATATATATTTATATATATATATATATATATATATATATATATATATATATATATATATATATATATATATATATATATATACATACATATATATGCATATATATATATATATATATATATATATATATATATATATATATATATATATATATATATATATATATATATATATATGAGAGAGAGAGAGAGGCCTAGGGGAAGGACGTGTGGCGGAGGAGCTGCTGCCTTCTCAGCCATTACCCTGAGACATCTTGGCCTCACCGTACCAAGACTCAACCATATTCACCGTGAATACACCAAGCAGACGTGGGAGTGGCCGGAAGTGTCTACGGTGTACCATCTATGTGAAAACGTATCAAAACAGGTGGGTTGGCAGTGTGGAGTGATGGAGGCTGGAGTGAGGGGCCAGGATGGACCCTGCAGGCCTCCCATAGTGAGGGGAGGTGGGGGGTGAGTGAGGGGTGTTGTGTGGTCAGGAGAGAGAGGTGGGGGTTACCCGTGTGCCAAATAGTGTTTTGTGTTTTTCTTTTTTGGAAGTTTTGTTGAACAAGTTACGTTGTCAGCGATAATTGGCGCAACATATCTATCATATTGTGAGTACATCACACGTGCAGTGAGTCAGATTACAAGTGTGTGATTCATTCATTATTGTGCAGTGATATACGGGGGAATTATACCAGTGTTAGTGTCACCCTGACCCCCGCCCCCACCCAGCGCCCAGGCCGGGAAGTACCTGCAGCTCTTCCCCTCCTTCCCCACCCCACCACGTCGCCTCCCCACCCACAAGGCCACCTTGCCACCCGCCCATAGGGCCCGGGGGGCTCCCATGTGTGTCTACGCCACCCACTCACTCAATGTATACCCACATATTGTGTAGTGGGTGTATACCCACACTTCGTATAGAGGTGGTATATGTATTACCACTCATCTGAGTAGTAAGTGCCACGGCCAGCTGATCATCCCCCCAGCCTCCAACCGCCGCCCACCCTCCAGTCTCAACCCGCCGTCCACCCTCCCGCCCAGCGCCCGCCCAGCGCCCGCCCATGTCGCAGCTCTCAACAGACAGCCAGGCTTCTCCAAGCCAAGATGAGCCATCAAGCAGGGATAGACACGGTAGATGTCAGACGTGTGACAAGGTATGCTATATCCGGTCGAGTGACGATAATGTGCGCCTTCATTACCACAACAGAGCCAGGTGTTTGGGTTCTGGGCGCCCTCCCAGGGAGAACACCAATCAACAGCCCACACCGCCCGTAAGGCAAAACACCTCCCAGACCTTCATTCCCACAGAAAACTTATTAGAAGCTATCAAAGCAACTTCAGCCAGAACCTTGCAACACATCCCTAAAGCAGATAATATATAATAGATAAAGATAATTTGGCTGCTGCCCCCATGCAGCAGCCAAATTATCTGCCCTCCTGAGAAAGGTCAACGACTCTCCTGGAACGACCCAAGCATGGCACAACCTCCTACTGTTTGGCAACATATGTCTAGCCACCCCTGCAAGGAGAGACAAGACTCTAGCTGCCTCAGACATCAAAGCTATAAATGATTTTCCCAGGGAGGACAACCAGGTGCGCCTTCCCACTCGTGCGAGAAACACCCACGGCAGGAAGAGCAACAGTGCCATATCCGAGACATCAAAAATCAGAACATCAGTCACCAAGAAAATAGAAGAAGGAAACACTATTGGCGCAATAAGAGTCCTCACCAGTGAGGACTCAATTGCCGACAGAGATGCCACAACAGCTCAAGCCCTAAGGGAGAAACACCCACCCAGGGCTCCGCGTGAGGACGACATTGTACAAGTGGGGGATACCGGCGCAGAACCTCTCTGGGTGGCTGAATCTGTGGTCCATAAAGCAGCCATGTCCTTCCAAACAGGATCAGCAGGTGGGTTCACAGGACTAAAACCCAACCACCTCAAGCAAATGCTCAACCCTGCACTGGGTGACATTGCAAAGAACCTCTTGGTGGAACTAACCAGATTCACCAACACATGTCTAGCTGGCAACATACCAGCGACCATAAGACCTATCTTTTTTGGAGCATCTCTCTGTGCTCTAAAGAAAAAGGATGGAGGGATCAGGCCAATAGCTGTGGGCAATTCTCTCCAGCGTCTCGTCGCAAAGGCAGCTGCAAGAACAGTTAGTGATGCAGCGGCCAACATGCTGAAGTCAAAACAGCTCGGGTTCGGCATTCCACAAGGGTGTGAGGCGGCAGCCCATGCAGCTGGAGCCTTCATCACCAACATCACAGACGAAAAGGCCCTTATCAAGCTAGATTTAAAAAATGCCTTCAATTTGGTGCGGAGGGATGCTGTACTCCGTGCGGTTCATAGTCATTTCCCTTCCCTCTACCCTTTTGTACATTCATGCTACAGTATGGACCTTAAGCTACTTTTTGGCGAACATGAAATTGACTCGCGAGAAGGCGTCCAACAGGGTGACCCCCTTGCTCCTCTCCTTTTCTGCTTAGTCATCAAACAAGTCACAGAGGTCCTGTCCAGCGAGCTTAACATCTGGTTCTTGGATGATGGTACCCTAGCTGGTTCCCAAGACTCCCTCCTGGAGGACATCAGAAAAATCCAGGAGCAAGGTTCAGTTTTGGGCCTCACCCTGAACCCTTCTAAATGTGAAATAATATGTTCCAACTAGGGCATCGTGGAGAGAATAGAGGGTCTTCTGCCAAATATCCATAAAACTAAACCTGAAGACAGCACACTCCTAGGAGCTCCCCTGGGGTTGAAAGCCATCGATGAGGTCCTTGATAAGAAAATCGCCGACCTTAAGAGGATGGATGGGAGGATTGAGGATATTGATGCTCATGATGCACTCTACCTCATCACCAGATATCTGTCCCTACCCAGGATAACCTACTTTCTGAGGTGTTCACCATCTTACAGCAGCCCAAAACTAAGTGAGTATGACCGGTTACTGAAATCAATGCTAGAAAAAGTCCTTAACCTCTCTCTTGATGACCTACAGTGGAAACAAGCCTCTCTTCCCGTAAGACTTGGGGACCTCGGAGTTCGAACAGCAACGCAAATCGCTGTTCCAGCCTTCCTGTCCTCCTTATCAGCATCCGACGACCTTGTGAAGGAAATTCTACCTGACCACTTACATCAGCTGACAGGTGTACATGATCCCAATTTTACACGCTGTGCCACAGAGTGGGCCTCTTGTGCAGGCCCATCACCTCAACCACCATCTTTAAAAGCCCACAAGCAATCCAGCTGGGATGGCTCCATTGTAGACCAAGTTGCTGCAGAGTGCCTGGGTGCTGCAACAACACAACACGACATTGCTCGCCTCACAGCAGTAGCAGCCCCACATGCAGGGGATTTCCTGTTAGCAACCCCAATGTCGGCAACTGGCACGCATCTCACACCACACGCCCTCCGAATTGCTGTGGCCCTTCGCCTTGCTGCCCCAATCCACACCAGATATAGGTGTATTTGCGGCGAGGTGGTGGCTGACAGGTACGGCCACCATGGCCTACTCTGCCAAAGCACAGGGGGATGGCACTCGAGGCACAGTGAAGTTAACGACATCATCAAGAAGAGCCTCACCAGAGCTGGATGCCCAGCTGAAAGAGAGCCCCGTTACCTAACGCCCCGTAACTCTGATGTTCTTATTGGTCGCCCGGATGGTATCACAGTGAACCCCTGGAAGAATGGCAAGCAGTTGGTATGGGACTACACGTGCTTATCAACCCTGGCTAACACCTACATTAACCTCAGTGTTGCACAACCAGGTGGCGCTGCCACCCACAGGGAAGCAGCCAAATCCCGTAAGTATCGAGAACTGGATCACCACTACAATTTTGTCCCCATTGCTTCTGAGACACTCGGCGCCTGGGGTAAAAGTGCTACCAGTTTTTTGAAGGAACTGGGTTCTAGGCTCATTGAAACAACAAGGGACCCAAGAGCTGCCAGCTTTCTTTTCCAGCGCCTCAGCGTGGCGATACAGAGAGGAAATGCGCACTGCATCCAGGGTTCCTGCCCGAAAACTGAGGAGCTGGAGGAACTCGACAACCTATGATAACCATCTTTGTAACCTATATGTAACTCCTTTTTTGTAACAAGGTTCAAATAAAGCAAATATATATGTGTACATACAAAAGAATGGGGGTGGTAGGTGAAGATAATATTAGTGTTCAGTGAGAGACCACAAGGTCTCCTCTGAATACTTTTTATTTTCTTCTCCGAGGGTATGGGTCCCCACATTGGCACCAGAGGTGGTACCCTCACAAATTAAAAAAAAAAAAATTATATATATATATATATATATATATATATATATATATATATATATATATATATATATATATATATATATATATATATATATGTATGTATATATATTATGTGCATATGTGCTCACAAACTTCCCCCTCCCCCCCAAACAAAAAAAAATTCCTTGCACGTTCAGGTTTAATAAACCAAATCGAATCCATTTTCCAAACAATTATACAATGCAATACACATCCGGGTCTCAAGATTTTCCTAGCGAACAAAATGTCAACTTACCAGACGAGAGAAGGTTGAATCTCTTCCATAAAAAGAGGCGACAATAACAGAAGAGCTGCTGGCTTACCTGGGGTGTCCCTGGAGGAGGGGCTGTCCTCACCTCTGCTGTGTACCGGCACCATCTCCTTGCTCAGCTTGACCTGTGGCACAGAGAAGCACAGAGTCACAGACGATCAAGGCCTCGTAACACCGCAGTGTAGCGCCTTGTGAAGGAGCATGGCAAAGAGAAGGAAGTGACATCCCAAAAATGACATGTGTTTATTCTTTAACTTATATTGGGCTTTACTAATTATTGGACTTTAACTAATTAATTTACCCCTAATTATTATTATTTGTTCTGTTAGGATTAGTTTAGTTGCAGCTGTGTATATTGTAACGGAGCTTATTCTCACTGTTACTGTGTATACCACACTGGTGTTTCTCACAGTTACTGTGTATATCACACAGATGCTTCTCACAGTAACTTTGTACACCACACTGGTGCTTCTCACAGTAACTCTGCATATTATGCTGGTGTTTCTCACAGTTACTGTGTATACCACACTGGTGTTTCTCACAGTTACTGTGTATATCACACAGATGCTTCTCACAGTAACTTTGTATACCACACTGGTGCTTCTCACAGTAACTCTGTATATTATGCTGGTGTTTCTCACAGTTACTGTGTCAATTAGCATTAATCCAAACAATGAATGCTAATTGATAATATTGTCCCGTTCCTTCACACTGTTGAGGAATCCGACTGCATTGTGGTATTATATTAATTCAAATTTTATGACATTCACAATCTGTCTTTGAATATCGTTTATCATATGCTGATCATTTTGTCTTTAACCGAAACCTTTCCTTTATTATGATCGTTAAATATGGCAGTTCCAAAGTAGTTTGGAGCACATTAAGGCACATAATGGTTAAAAGAAGCTCTGCATTTGTCTTCACATCTAAAGTAACCCAACGACACACCTGGATCTGTACCACACACCTGAACCACTACCACGCTCACACACCACATCCTCCTGACACCTTCACAACTAATATATCTACCACTACACATGCCTCACCACTCCTCAAACACACACCACCAACACACATCAGCACCACCACACACCTGCTTAACTACACACCTACTTAACCACACACCTGATCCATCTCCTGCTCCAGGCGTCGCATCCTGCCCCGTTTCTTCAGGAGGAGAATCACCAGGAGCGCCATCACAAGGATGGTGGTCAGAGAGGCCATCAACACTATGACCATGGGCGGCACCAGCTCCAACAACCTGGTGTTCCCACCGGGGCCCTCATCCTCCTCGGCGTCAATGCTACCAACGCCCACGCCACCCCCAGGGCCGCCCATGCCACCCCCAGGAGAGACCCCGTCAACACCGCCCGCACCTCCGCCGCCGCTGATGGGAAGAACACCGTTCCCAGTTGGCATACCTGGAACACCCAAAAAAAATATTAAAATTTATAGATATATTCTCTAAAGATTATTATATATATATATATTATATATATATATATATATATATATATATATAATATATATATATACACATATATATATATTATATTATATTGAACTGTTGCAACTGTAAAACTGTTGCAACATATCACCTCACCCAAATGCGAGTATATAAGACAAGCTGTTTAAGTGTTTAGCATAAGTAAAACTCTGTTTAGAGTTTTCAGGTTACAGTTGTGTGTGTGTAAAGTCTTTGAAATAAGATATTAATATTAATAACCTAATACTAATATGTAATAAGCTATTACGAAACATCGACAGTAAAAAGAAACATAAGAAATATTGAGAAAATTCGTGTTAGAATTATAAATCTTACTTATTCGGTCATATATATATATATATATATATATATATATATATATATATATATATATATATATATATATATATATATATATATATTATATATATATATATATATATATATATATATATATATATGTATATATATATATATATATATATATATATATATATATATATATATATATATGTATATATATATATGTATATATATATATGTATATATATGTATATATATATATATATATATATATATATATATATATATATATATATATATATATAAATATATATATATATATATATATATATATATATATATATATATATATATATATATATATATATATAAATGAAAATGTTCGTTTGTTCAAATCGCTAATCTCCGAAAGTTCTTCACCGATTGCTTTGCAGTTTTGACACAACGTTGCATTCAAATAGGCGCGTCTTTTTATATATCTACTATATACATGCCTCATCTGTGACAGGAAAAAACATGCTTTGTTTGAAAAACAGCGCCATCTTTTGTACATAAGGGCAACACATGCTGTAATCTCAAAAAGTTCTTCACTGATTGCTTTGAAATTTTGATACAACGTTGCATTCGAATAAGCACGTCTTTTCATATAACTACTATATCCATTCCACCCCCTGTGACAGATAAAAAGATGCGTTTTGGAAAAACAACGACATCTGTTGCACATAATAGCAACATGCACGGTATACTAAATATGTCACGAATTCCATTTCAATGTTTTCGATTGCATTGACATATTTTATTTTAATAGATTGATATTTCTTATTTTTTATTTAATTGTTATGTGTGACATTGTGTTGGACTTGAGCTGCGTTGTTTACCATACCATTCATTTTGTAAGTATAAGTATAAATGCCACATCTGTGACAGGTAAAACTATGCTTTTCTAGACAAACAACGCCATCTGTTGCATGCAAGAGCAATACACATGCTATACTAAACATGTTACAATTCCATTTCAGTGTTTCTGATTGCATTGATAAATTGAATTTTCATAAATTTTGATATATTTTCATTTTGATTTAATTATTTTGTGTGAATTGCGTTGGAATTGAGCTGTGTTGTTTACCATACCATTCATTACGTGAGTATAGTTTTTTTTTCATATTTTCATTTAATTTTTTAACTTTTTTCTTATATTTCAGAGATGGGAACATCAGATCACTTGATGTTCCCAATTTTCTGATGTGAACATCAGACCATTTGGGAAAGCGTCGGACACGGGAATGGGGAATGGTGGGGATGAAGAGGGGACGGAAGTGAGAAATGGTGGGGAGAACGAGGGGACAAGGGAGGGGGGTAATGATGGGGGAAGGACAAGGGCATGGGGGGGAGTTAGAGATGGTGGGGACGAGGGGATAGGGGAAGGAAGAAAGGTGAGGAGGACAAAGGGACAGTGGAGTGGGGCATGGTGGGAAGGAAGAGGGAATGCTGGAGTGGGGAATGGTGGGGAAGGACGAGTGGACGGAGGAGTTTGGGATGGTGTGAACATGGGGATGGGGGAAAGGAGAATGGTGGGGGAGGACAAAGGGACAGGGAAGTGAGGCATTGTGGGAAGGAAGAGGGGATGGTGGAGTAGGGAATGGTGGGGAGGACGAGGGGACGTTGGAGTTGGGAATGGTTTTGAGGCCAAAAAGACGGGTGAGGGGGGAATGGTGGGGAGGACTGGGGGAGAGAGAAGGTTGCTGAGCCACAGCAACGCGTGGCCGGGTACTGCTAGTCTATATAAATAAAAATGGAAATGTTCGTTTGTTCAAAATCGCTAATCTCCGAAAGTTCTTCACCAATTTCTATGAAATTTTCACACAACGTTCCCTTTGCATCCGAGCGGGTTTTTATTACATACTATATAGATGTCACATCTTTGACGGGAAAAACGTGCTTTTTTTTTAAAAACTGTGTTTTTGATGTGTTTTTCATGTGGAAAGAAATCTTTGAAACCTCTTCACCAATTGCTTTGAAATTTTAACACAACGTTCCATTCAAGTACGCGCATGTGTTACGAACCCGGATCCAGCGTCCGAGCCCGGAGCAGTGATGACCGCGCCATCTGTGGGTCAGCTCCCGAAACCCCCTCCAAACGGACGACGACACCTGGTGAGGACGACGTGTACTGGCCTCGAGGGCCAGTTTCCAGTCCTGTTCAGCGCTCAACACAGCCGCTGCTGACCTCTGGTGAGGTGGTGCTCAGACACCAGCGCCATCTATGGAGTGGATATGTCGGGCGTTTGTGCCTGAGCCCGTAAGTGAGGTGTTTTAGTGTGTCCCAGTTATTGATGACGTGTCTGCTTACAGAGTCGACCTGGGGCTGCTGTGATGGAAGTTGAGTCAGTCTACCCAAGGCAGCCGTCCCCATACCTTGTGCTTTGCTGTAGCAGCTGTGAGTCGCCTCCCGGAAGAACACTGTGGTGTTACCCTGCCAGTGGAGTGGCAGTAGAAGGATTACCCGGGACCGACTGCTGGAGACGATTATCCACTGGGGTATTGAGGACAGGAGAGTGATTTGTGGTATCACACGAGGCTCCTGTCTAGGGCGTTACCCTTATATCGTTCGTGGAGTGGCCTGACCAGCCTTGCTGATCCGGAACCTGCCAGCAGACCTGCTGGACTTGTGGTTGACGGCCTCCACGGCGGTGCCCCCAGTGGAACTGTGTTTTGGCTGGCCTGTGTTTGGGGTAGACTCAGCTTGGTCGAAGGATTCGTCAAGAGACCACGAAAGCACCGAGGACTCAGCACCGAGGGTCTGGATCCAGAGTCTTCAGCAGAAGACTACAGTGTATTTCCCCTGTACAGTGTTAATACCCCTTCCCCTGTGTACTCTTTTTATATATTATTTATTGGTGATGGTAATTATAATCTTAAGTTCTTAACTTTATTTCCCTTCCCCTTTAAGTTACTTGCGTCACGGATCGCATCCCTTGAAAGCCACTACTGGCTTGGGGCCGGATACAACTTACTCTAATAACATCAGAGTACGAACCCCGTTGCGTCCCGAGAGGGCCGTAACAGCATGTTAATAAATACCTACTACATAGATGCAATACCTGTGACAGGTTAAAACATGCTTTTTTGAAAAACCACGCCATCTGTTGCACGTGAGAGCAACACACACGCTAAACTAAATATGTTACAATTCCATTTCAATGTTTCCAATTGCATTGATAAATTTAATTTTCATAGATTTTGATTTATTTTCACTTTGATTTAATTATTTTGTGTGAAATTTCATTGAAATTGTGCTGTGTTGTTTACCATACTGTTCATTTTGAGAGTATAGTTTATTTTTTATTTTTTCATTGTTTTTCATATAGTTTCTTTAACTGTTCTTATTTTTAGTGCAATTACTACATAGACGGTAGAATTGAGCTGTATCGATTGATCTGCGTTTGATTTGAAATATTTGGTTAGTATTTTTTGTTTTCGTTTTGAAAACAAGAAAATGGACAACGCGTTTATTTCACAGCTGCAAATGTGCAACAAATAGCAATGAATCTACCGGCAGCAATGTTAGCTGTTCTCTTCACGTTATGTCAGGATAATGCGTTTGCGAAAACACTGTTGTATTCGGAAGTGGCTACGTATTACATATGCATATGGAATGCGAGTAGAAATTCATTTGAACGACGCAAACGAGGAGAACGAGTCGACGGGCAACCTGGCATATTCAAACACACTACATTTGGCAGACTGTACAGTGTGCATCCCAATCAAAATGATTTTTTTTTCTTCGCATGATGTTGGTAAATGTGCCCGGTTCAATGTCTTTCCAGCAACTGAGATTTGTCAAACGTCGTAACACATGCCACTGTTCGTAATGCATGTCAAGTTCTGAATTTATTGGCGAACGACTTACACTGGGTTGTATGCATTAATGACGCGTCAATCACGTCACATCTAAATCAAATTCGTGCATTGTTTGCAATCATATTGACCGCCTGCTCTCCATCTCCACCAGAGTTATGGGAAAAATATTAATCGCACACGGCTTCAGATATTGGCCGTCGAATACGCAAGGAAATTTCAAATATGAACATGGATTTCACAGCAGAAATCTACAACAAAGCGTTGATAATGATTGAAGATTTATGCTTAGAAATCGCGAACAAAATTTCTAGTCAATTGGGAATGCCATCACTGAATCTATTTGCTGCTGCTTCGTCCATTGTAGAATTGCGTCGTGAGCAAAATTACAACACGGGTGATCTGTTGTCGTACGTGCAATCAAATATTCCTAAGACAACTAACTCTTGAGCAAAGAAGCCTTTACGATCAAATATTCAAACTGCCAATAATGGGACTGGAGAAATGTTCTTAAATGCGCCAAGAGGAACAAGTAAAACGTTCCTAATTAGATTGATTCTGGCAGGAATTCGATCCTAAAATGGCATAGCCATAGATCTTGCGTCGTCCAGAATAGGTGCAATATTTCTACCAGGTGCAGGAACTGCTCATTCGACTTTGGAATTGCCACTGAACATGCAATTCATTGAAACTCCTAAGTGCAACATTTCCAAAAGATCCAGCATGGAAAAAGTATTGCTGAAATGCAAACATATTGTTTGGGAAAAATGCACAATGGACTACAAAAAATCGCTCGAGGCTCTTGATCGATCATTGCAAAATTTGCGTGGAAACGTCAGACCATTTGGGAACACATTAATATTGCTTGCAGGAAATTTCAGGCAAAAATTACCTGAAATTCCTCGATCGACACCAGCGGACGAAATAAATGCTTGCCTGAAATACTCTACTTTGTGGCATCACGTAAAATCGTTAAAATTAACTACAAATATGCGTGTCCAGCTGCAAAATGATCCATCAGCTGAGATATTCTCACATCAGTTTCTAGAAATTGGGAACGGAAGCGTGCCAGTTGATCTGACCTCAGGAAGAATTTCATTGCCTCATAACTTCTGCAATTTAGTGACGTCAAAAGAAGAATTGGTTGAAAAAGTATTTCCCAATATTCAATCAAATTATATGGATCACGATTGGCTAAGTGAACGAGCTATTCTTACGGGCCAAGAACAAAGACGTCTACGAACTTAACAATATTATTTAGTCTAACACTCAAAGCGAAGCAGTCACATACAAATCCGTCGACACTGTTGTGGAAGCAGATGAAGCGGTTAATTATCCAACAGAATTTTTGAATTCACTCGATCTGCCAGGGATACCATTACACGTACTACAATTGAAAATCGGCGTGCCAGTTATCATGCTGCGAGATATGAACCAGACAAAGCTTTGCAACACACGCGGCTTGCAGTAAAAAAATAATCAGCAACGTCGTAGAAGCAACAATTCTGACAGGCCCTTTCACAGGTGAAAATGTCCTCATCCCTCGCATTCCTATGATTCCCACAATCTCTTAAATTGAAATTGCCATTTCAATTTAAGAGATTGTAATTTCTAATTCGATTGGCGTTTGCAATCGCCATTGAAGGACGCCTGACAGCTGAGTGGACAGCACTTTCGATTCGTAGTCCTGAGGTTCCGGGGTCTATCCTTGGTGGAGGCGGAGACAAATGGGCAAAAAAGTTTCTTTCACCCTGACGCCCTTGTTACCTGGCAGTAAATAGGTACCTAGGAGTTAGACAGCTGCGTCGGGCTGCTTCCTGGGGAGGGTAACAGAAAAGAGGCCTGGTCGTGGACTGGGCCGAGGGGACGCTGAGCCTCGAAATCATCTGAAGATAACCTCAAGATAACTATCAAGCAAATCTTTAGAATTGTTCGCTTTTATCAAGACATCGATTGCTTCTCACATGGACAATTATATGTTGCGTGTTCTAGAGTTGGCAAACTAGACAATCTCAATATCTCCACAGACAATGGAACAACAAAAAGTATTGTATACCCACAAACATTGTGAAATTAAACATATCAGAAATGTGCACTTTCTCTTTTCTCTCTTTTCCATTTAACCAGACTGAGCCGCAGCAACGCGTGGCGGGTACAGCTGGTATATATATATTATTATGTATTATATATCTGCTAACATGTATACATATCAAGACATATGAAGATAGACATATTAACACATATACATTAGAAAATCAGACAAATATATTCATTCCTTGAAAATGTGTTCATGTGTTGATATATTTATTTATTTATTTATGTGTACGCATAAATAAAGAACAAGAAATAAAGATACATAAACATAATGAAGGTCAATAGTGAACACGACCAAAGTGATTATATCGGGAAATTGGTTTCATTATATTTCATTATCACACAATACAAATATCTCCCGTTAACAGCGGCCGGTGGCTGAGCGAACAGAACACTGGACGCGTGATCCTGTGATTCCGGGTTCGATCCGGGGCGCCGGCGAGAAACAATGTGCAGAGTTTCTTTCACCCAGATGCCTCTGTTACCTAGCAGTAAATATATACGTGGGAGTTAATCAGCTGTCACGGGCTGTTCCCTGGGGGGTGGAGGCCTGGTCGAGGACTGGGCCGCGGGGACACTAAAGCCCCGAAATCATCTCAAGATAACCTCAAGAATATAACAGTCACGTGTTGGGTCATGACAGTTGGTGAGCCACATAGATAGTGACGGTGGCTCATAAACCGGAAGAATTAATAATAATAGTGCTAAAGTCAATGGAGCCATCATGGGGTTAGAACAAGTGTTCTGGGTCCCTTCAGACGCGCCCCTTTAGGATCACAGGTTTAATTACTTACAGCGTAGCATGGTCGAGTGGGTTACGTCACATCGCTTGGGGGATCCAGAACGTTGGTTCGAATCCTCGGTTTGCTCCTGCGATTTCTGCTATATGTATTTTTCGGTGTGGATGATAATAATTATAATAATAATGATACCAATAATAATAAAACTTCAAAAATATGGATGAGTTCAAGTGAATGTATTATGTTTAGCGAGTGTTATCTGGCTCAGTGATCCGCCTGTTGGTGTGGGAACCTTGCAGGCTATTGTACTCCAGTTACCCATCATGTGACCGCTTACCCATCCTGGGAGTGCTTACTCATCCTGGGAGTGCTTACCCATCCTGGGAGTGCTTACCCATCCTGGGAATGCTTACCCATCCTGGGAGTGCTTACCCATCCTGGGAGTGCTTACCCATCCTGTGAGAGCTTACCCATCCTTTACAGAGGAGCGCCAATAGGATTACAAAGGTCACAAAATACCTTAATCAGACTTCAGCAGGTAATTTAACATTGAACTTCACATACTCTCCTCACCTTATAACTGTAACACCAACCAACTAGCTTCTTACACTGTAACATCTATGCATGTACAGCATAATATTATACATTGCAGGAACGTCTTATGCTAATACATAAAATATTTTTCACCTTAGAAGAGTTGCTGTTTATAATTTTCATTTTGCAGGCTACACAGGTTACGTTCCATTCACATAGACTATACGAGTCTCAAACCCTGGCCCTCATGCGTGAGAGGTCGTAGCTCTATCAACTGGGCTATGTGTGTGAGTAATTGAGATTAATAGAGATTAAAAATTACTCACATGAGTAATAGAGTCTTAAAAAGGAAAGTGTTCACAAGCAGCATCCTGCTGCTTCTGGAATTCTCACCTTTCCGTGTAGAAGGATTTCAATAGTCAGGTTATGTTTTTATCATTAATACGCCATTTTACTCCTTAAGGCAGCATGTGGGAACAGTGCTCAAGAATTTCAGATGTTTTATCAGTTGCAATAATAGAGATGCCATTTCTTGCGACGCGAGTTGTGAAGACCGACGTTGAAGACAGAAAACTCAGCGACCCAAGAGAACAGCTATCGTCGCTTCCTTGCATTGCCGGCCAGGTTGTTGAGAGCCTCAGATCTGCCTTGTAGTGGGGTTTAGCCCGGGCTTTGTATCTTCGACTTCGACGTTTCCTCTCATCGTCTATTCTTCAACTATACCCACTTCCCTGCTTACCCGAAGGGTATCTTGTCTAATGTCTCGTTCGTTCTTCACCTGTTCCCTGTTCACGGTGGTCATCAGATTTAACTTTAAGGTGCAACAAGGACACTCTGAAAAACTTCTGAATAGGTCCTTATCAAAATTTGTAATTAATGGCTCAAGGCTTTTAGCCTTTAACCATACGGTGTTGAAAACTTTAGAGTATTTGTTTACGGTGGGAAATAATTAAAGAGGGCTCTTTTACAAAGAAAAATGTGAAATGTAGCAATGTATATTCATTATAAACTAATGTACTATTGCATAGAGTGCCTTCGTTACTGTAGATTGGTGTCGTCTAAGCTAATATCGCATCAAAGAGACACTAGGATGCCTCAACTAATCCATTATGTGGTTCACTAGTGGATAATCCTGTCTTAACATTTTCGTAGACAGCTAATTACTAGCATAGCTGTCCTAACACTGACAGATACAAGGGCAACATAGGCTTTTCAAACTGAATATTCTGAAAATCAATATAATGGCATTATATTGATGTGTGTGTGTGTGTGTAAGATTCATATTCACTATGATACACATTCACTCTGATAGGTGAAACAATCTCAATACTTCACAGTCACCTGTCACTGTTGTGTTTGTCTTTACCTGAAACCTAAACAGCTTGGGTGTGTGGCAATGTAATTTTGGCTCATCAAAGGTGTCGACGCGTAGATTGACCATAACGTGATCAAACAGAGTTCAGCACTTACAGTATGCCAGCCTCACACACTCATACCACAAGATCTTAATAGCTGATCTTCACTATGGTCGGTCTCGTGGCTCGATGTGGCTACACTGAAGCCTGGCAGTCCTTCTGAACAACGTCGTGTTGATGCTCAACAATGATTGTATTAAAAGCAGATCACAAACGTGGCAGCAAGCAGGCAGACGAGAGACCTTGCTATAGTGGCACGTGAGCTGTTGTTACGACCACTTTGGGCCAGTAACTGGGTTCTTGCTGTTACAATCTCTTCTTCTTTATCCAGCCCCAAGTCGTTTGGGTTTCAAGAACTGGCTGTCTTTATTATACCTTCACCACTTTATATATTAAAGTATTACTAAATGTATTTACAAAGTGACGTTTTCACTTAGGACACAATACATCGGCAGTGTTCATCAATCCCGGTAAATCCACTTTCCAGGTACACGTCGTCCACACCTAATGGCAAACACCGGTGAATTCACCTTCAACATGGGCCAGTCCCCACACACCGTATCTTCACGATGTGTCAATACCCGAACTTCGCTCTCCAGATACACACTGACAGGGGGCTTCAGCAACACGTTGACAGGGGTCTCAAACAAGCACGTACAGGGGTTATCTTGAGATGATTTCGGGGCTTTTAGTGTCCCCGCGGCCCGGTCCTCGACCAGGCCTCAACCCCCAGGAAGCAGCCCGTGACAGCTGACTAACTCCCAGGTACCTATTTACTGCTAAGTAACAGGGGCATCAGGGTGAAAGAAACTCTGCCCATCCCGGCGCCCGGGATAGAACCCGGGACCACAGGATCACGCGTCCAGTGTTCTGTCCGCTTAGCCACCGGCTCCCGTAGGGGTAGCCAGTACACTGGCAGAAGGCTTCTAGCAGCTCGCTAGCAACACTTCTTGACAGACACACCATTGTCATGCAACTTTTACTGGCCAATCCAGGGTACGTTGGCCCATCCAACACTGCAATAAACAGCAGCTAACACACTCGTATAACCGACGGCGGCCACTTTATTTTCTCACAGGACCAAGTCAAGAGTCTTGAACTGCCTAAGGTGAACTGTCCTCTTCAGCACAATCACCTGCTTATTTCACCTCTCTGAACATAAAACGTCATTAACTAGACGAACAGTACACTGGGTGATCGTAGGATAACAACCACCCACCGGGGAATTGAAATTGTAACTTGCAGCCACAACCTAGATGGCGTTGATATTAATATACCACCCAACAGAGGTCATCATCGTCGACCTCACATTCTGACTGAGGCAGGAAACTGGAGTCTGTCACTGATACCATGCCACCACCAACAGATGGCGTTGTCTGTGTAGCACCCAATACCAGGGAGTTGGAGTGCCGACCCATAGATGGCGCTGAAATCGCCACTTCACATTCCAACGACGGTGTCTTTTTTTTTTTGCAGGGATATTCCTGCGCGGGCCCTAAGCCTCTGGCTGGCCCACTAAGTGTTGCTTGTTTCTGTTTTACTTGGGCAGAGTATGAGTATTTATTACTCGTATGGTCGCTTCAGTGAGATTTTGTCATATGTGTTTAACAACTTCTTCTGCTCTGTTGAATCTAAGTTTAAATCTTAATGGGTTTGTAACTGTGCACTGTGTTAGATAATGTTCCAGTGGTCTGTCGGGCATTTCTCCACAGTACTGACATTTCCTCTCATCTTCCGGAACCTGTAAGTCTATTTTCCATGCACATGGATATCCAAGCCTGATGCGATGTAAGTGCACTTCTGTTGTTCTACTGCCCCCTTTCATCAAACTAAGTGGTTCGTAGTTGGTTGAACTCTTGTATCAACCCGCAGATCCTGATGTTGCAACTGCTGTGTTGTGGTCACTGTACATCTTTTGCATTGCTCTGTTTAACGACGGTGTCGATACCGTAACAGGTGTGCGCAGGTGGGTGATTGTATCAGATGGTGCGCATGTGGGTGGGGCATGTGCCACCGACAGCTAGACTTGCTTACAGGTGTTACTGATGGTTGGGTAACACGTGGTGGCTGTCTGCAGCTATACACTGATTTGATCGTGGAAAATACACAGAAGCGGATACTGTCTTGCAATGCCAGTTCTTGCAACGTCTTAAACTCCAATTCTTCCTCCTAACTGGCCTTTAAGGCACTGCACCCTTAGATCATCTGTAGTGGACCTTGTTGTCTACATTCAATCTTGGCTGAACTCTTTCTGTATCAGAGCTATAGAGATTACTTTAATCACGATCAGAGTGGAATACTTTCTCAAAGTCCTGTTACTTTGCGATGTTCCACGTTGTTTCTTTCAGCAGATATTTCACTTTGACAAAACTTCATACAACAAGGGATTCCGGCAATTTGTGTGACAGTTACAACGAATTAGGACTTTGCAGTTAAGTTGTCTCTCCAATAATAATGTCGCTTCTTACTGACGAGGAGCAAGGACGCACATATCTACTAGGACTGGTGTACTGTGAAGGAATAACGTGATGCAACAAGCATTGTCTATTCAACTCTAGTCATTGTCTCTGGGACTGGCCAATTAGTGATCAGATATTCTCCATTCATTTAGGTCTTGTGGTAGCAATAGGCTCATTTGAGATTGTGGGCGTAGTGACGTTATAGCTATATATCACCGACCCTGAGGTGACTATGAGGTTGACCTGACCTCCTGATCTTGTCGCCCCTTGCTCCCTCCAGCAGCCCTCATAAATACCTCACACACACACACACACACACAAACATATATATATATATATATATATATATATATATATATATATATATATATATATATATATATATATATGCGAACAAGCCTGAATGGTCCCCAGGACATATGCAACTGAAAACTCACACCCCAGAAGTGACTCGAACCCATACTCCCAGAAGCAACGCAACTGGTATGTACAAGACGCCTTAATCCACTTGACCATCACGACCGGACAACATGAGGTGATAGCCGAGGCTAGATGAACCACCCCACCGCCGGCACTCGGATAGTTATCTTGGGCATAGCATTTTACCAAATCACCTCATTCTTTGGGGCACACGTGAGGAACACAAATGCGAACAAGCCTGAATGGTCCCCAGGACATATGCAACTGAAAACTCACACCCCAGAAGTGACTCGAACCCATACTCCCAGAAGCAACGCAACTAACGTGTTCCTCACGTGTGCCCCAAAGAATGAGGTGATTTGGTAAAATGCTATGCCCAAGATAACTATCCGAGTGCCGGCGGTGGGGTGGTTCATATAGCCTCGGCTATCACCTCATTTTGTCCTGTCGTGATAGTCAAGTGGATTAAGGCGTCTTGTACATACCAGTTGCGTTGCTTCTGGGAGTATGGGTTCGAGTCACTTCTGGGGTGTGAGTTTTCAGTTGCATATGTCCTGGGGACCATTCAGGCTTGTTCGCATTTGTGTTCCTCACGTGTGCCCCAAAGAATGAGGTGATTTGGTAAAATGCTATGCCCAAGATAACTATCCGAGTGCCGGCGGTGGGGTGATTCATATAGCCTCGGCTATCACCTCATTTTGTCCGGTCGTGATGGTCAAGTGGATTAAGGCGTCTTGTACATACCAGTTGCGTTGCTTCTGGGAGTATTGGTTCGAGTCACTTCTGGGGTGTGAGTTTTCAGTTGCATATGTCCTGGGGACCATTCAGGCTTGTTCGCATTTGTGTTCCTCACGTGTGCCCCAAAGAATGAGGTGATTTGGTAAAATGCTATGCCCAAGATAACTATCCGAGTGCCGGCGGTGGGGTGGTTCATATAGCCTCGGCTATCACCTCATTTTGTCCGGTCGTGATGGTCAAGTGGATTAAGGCGTCTTGTACATACCAGTTGCGTTGCTTCTGGGAGTATGGGTTCGAGTCACTTCTGGGGTGTGAGTTTTCAGTTGCATATGTCCTGGGGACCATTCAGGCTTGTTCGCATTTGTGTTCCTCACGTGTGCCCCAAAGAATGAGGTGATTTGGTAAAATGCTATGCCCAAGATAACTATCCGAGTGCCGGCGGTGGGGTGGTTCATATAGCCTCGGCTATCACCTCATTTTGTCCGGTCGTGATGGTCAAGTGGATTAAGGCGTCTTGTACATACCAGTTGCGTTGCTTCTGGGAGTATGGGTTCGAGTCACTTCTGGGGTGTGAGTTTTCAGTTGCATATGTCCTGGGGACCATTCAGGCTTGTTCGCATTTGTGTTCCTCACGTGTGCCCCAAAGAATGAGGTGATTTGGTAAAATGCTATGCCCAAGATAACTATCCGAGTGCCGGCGGTGGGGTGGTTCATATAGCCTCGGCTATCACCTCATTTTGTCCGGTCGTGATGGTCAAGTGGATTAAGGCGTCTTGTACATACCAGTTGCGTTGCTTCTGGGAGTATGGGTTCGAGTCACTTCTGGGGTGTGAGTTTTCAGTTGCATATGTCCTGGGGACCATTCAGGCTTGTTCGCATTTGTGTTCCTCACGTGTGCCCCAAAGAATGAGGTGATTTGGTAAAATGCTATGCCCAAGATAACTATCCGAGTGCCGGCGGTGGGGTGGTTCATATAGCCTCGGCTATCACCTCATTTTGTCCGGTCGTGATGGTCAAGTGGATTAAGGCGTCTTGTACATACCAGTTGCGTTGCTTCTGGGAGTATGGGTTCGAGTCACTTCTGGGGTGTGAGTTTTCAGTTATATATATATATATATATATATATATATATATATATATATATATATATATATATATATATATATATATTGTGACGGTAATCTCTTTCAAGAGAGATTGAGACTGCTCTTCCCTATGTAATGTTAATTATATATAAAACACTAATATGCTACCTTCAAGATACATCTACCAGTAGCACAAAATGTTTTGACCAGGAGACAAACGTACCCTAAACTCCCCACAGTCCGCACTCCCTCCATGCCGACTCGCCACCGTCGTCAACCAGCGAACTACCATTACAGCCTGCCTGCTTCTGATTGGTGACCCGCCGACTGCACACCTGCACCTCAGCGCCCTCTACCAAGTCGATGTCTGGGCCTGAACCAGTCATTGAGGTCAGAATATCCTTGTGCTCTCAAGCTGTGAACAATCAACTGATATACACTCTGTTTATTGGTGGAGGTTCTCAGCTAGCGCTATACTCTCAGCACCTGTTTATTCATTCTTTTGTCTTTATTTTATTTGTAGAGTAACGTCACCCTTGTTCTTAATTTTTATGTTATTTTTTTTACTTGTTTGTTTGCACTGTACATAGCCAAGGAATTGTCTTATTCATAATTTTTGAAGTTTAATTAAAGTTTCATTGTTCGTACTATGTGTTTTGCGTGTCTTCCCTTACTTTACCACAGACAACAGCCAAGCAGTCGATCTTTTTTTTTCTAAAATGTGATAGGCATTGACACCAGCCATTAGGAGGACTGCCGAACACCTAAACTCCTACACTTTCCCGTCACAGTATATATATATATATATATTTTTAAGATGAATAGGAAAACCAGGGATATACTGAACATCTTGTATCAGAATCTTTACTTTAAAAAACATAACGTTTCGAATACTTCTCGTATTCATCATCAGATCTAAAAGAAAAAACAGAAATCACAGTCAAATAGCTGGTAAACAAAGAACTCATACTGAATATAATTGCCTATCAAAGAAAGGAAAAAGCTTAAAAAACAAAACACTTAAGCGCACTTAAAGTGATCAATACAAATAAAACTTATTAACTGTCACATATATTAAAACTAATTTAAAATCCATTAAACTACAAGATGAAATTTATAACTACTAAAACAAAACATTCTATTAAACTTACGTGAAGTGATCAAAAGTGAAACTTGATACCTAACACATAGATACTAAACACTTTAACAAATATTTATATAATGTCTACAAATCTACAAAAAATGTATGTAAAATACAAACAGAATAAACGACAATTACAAAGTGCTAACCAAAATCTTATAAAAACTCAAATATTAAATAAAATTAAATACCAAAAAAATGTATTATATATCCTACATAGAAGATTATATTAATGTACAATGTTAAGACTTGAAATAAGTAAGAAAGGGCAAGGACATGGTAAACTAAACAAAATTAAACTACCAAAATAAACTAAAAATCAAATTACAGGGCCTACTGTGCATTATACAGTGTACAATTGGACAGCTGAAAGGTTGCTATTTAACAGAGGCCGCAGTTCCTTTATATATAAGGATTCCATTATTCTCAAATCTGACTGGCCATTCATACAAGTGTCCAGAATTTTAAAATCAGATTCCAGCAGAGAATGATCAAACTCATAACAATGGTTTCTAATCTCCGAAAATGCTGGTTTAGACAATGGTAATCCAGTCCTAAAAGATAATCCCCGGTGCTCAAGTATCCTAATCTTAAAGTTCCGAATGGAACTCCCGACATATCCAGCATTACAGCTGGAACAATTATACATATATACGACATTTGAGCACAAGGGGATAGGCACTTTATCTTTAAATTTAAAATAAGAGCCTATGGTATTTGTGTTGACAAAAATAAATCTAAAATCTACTTGAGGATAACACTGCTGCAACAGTCTCCTCAAACGACTCCTTACAGAAAAGCTAATACTGCCATAAAATGGCAATTTAATATATTTAAGATCCCTTTCCACTGTAGTAATCCTACACGATGGATGAAACTTCTTATTTAAGAAATTCCTTATAAAAGTATAAACCATATGCACAGGATAACCATTATTTGAAAAAAAATTCACAAGAAAATTAATTTCCTGATCAAAGTTATTCCAATTAGAACATAAAACAAAGGCCCTATTCAGTAGAGTGTAAATAGCATTTTTCTTAAAAATATCAGGAACAAAGGAATTAAAATTTAAACCTAAACCAGTAAAGGTTGGTTTCCTAAAAACATTAGTGTTGAACCCATTGAGGTTATTCACTTTTATATCAAGAAACGACAATGAATTATTAACTTCACACTCTGCAGTAAACCGTATATTACTATGTTGTGCATTAAGATACTCTCTAAATTTCTCAATATGACATTGGTCCCTAAACAACAAAAAAGTGTCATCTACATATCTTCTGTACAAGACTGGTTTGAAGGCCGAAGGACAATTATCAAGCCAATTTATTTCGTGAAAACTCAAAAAAGCATTAGCCAGTGCAGGACCTAAAGGAGACCCCATTGCTACTCCATCAATTTGTTTATAATAAATATTATTAAACATAAAGATGGAGTCTTTAACTGCTATTTCTAACAGCCGTCTGAATATTTTACTACAAAATCCAGACACTAAGTTAGTGTCAGCAAATAATTGACTTACACAGATATCAATGGTTTCTAACAAAGGAATATTAGTAAAAAGTGATTCAACATCGAAACTGGCCATTATAGTTGGGAACTCAAAATTTAAAGAGGAAAGTTCTTTTACAAAATCCTGAGAATTTCTCACAGTAAATTCATTATGCGTTAATGGTTCTAATAATGGAACCAGAAACTTAGCCAGTTTATAATTAAAAGTGCCAATCGCTGATAAAATAGGACGAATCGGTATACCTGCTTTATGAACTTTAGGTAACCCATATAAGATGCCAGGCTTAGAGCCAGTTGCAAGTAACTTAGTATAATCGAAAAGAGAGTCTTTCAAACTTCTTAAAACTCTATTCAGTTTATCCTCACATTTCAAAATACACATTTCAAAATGGGTTCAACACTAATGTTTTTAGGAAACCAACCTTTACTGGTTTAGGTTTAAATTTTAATTCCTTTGTTCCTGATATTTTTAAGAAAAATGCTATTTACACTCTACTGAATAGGGCCTTTGTTTTATGTTCTAATTGGAATAACTTTGATCAGGAAATTAATTTTCTTGTGAATTTTTTTTCAAATAATGGTTATCCTGTGCATATGGTTTATACTTTTATAAGGAATTTCTTAAATAAGAAGTTTCATCCATCGTGTAGGATTACTACAGTGGAAAGGGATCTTAAATATATTAAATTGCCATTTTATGGCAGTATTAGCTTTTCTATAAGGAGTCGTTTGAGGAGACTGTTGCAGCAGTGTTATCCTCAAGTAGATTTTAGATTTATTTTTGTCAACACAAATACCATAGGCTCTTATTTTAAATTTAAAGATAAAGTGCCTACCCCCTTGTGCTCAAATGTCGTATATATGTATAATTGTTCCAGCTGTAATGCTGGATATGTCGGGAGTTCCATTCGGAACTTTAAGATTAGGATACTTGAGCACCGGGGATTATCTTTTAGGACTGGATTACCATTGTCTAAACCAGCATTTTCGGAGATTAGAAACCATTGTTATGAGTTTGATCATTCTCTGCTGGAATCTGATTTTAAAATTCTGGACACTTGTATGAATGGCCAGTCAGATTTGAGAATAATGGAATCCTTATATATAAAGGAACTGCGGCCTCTGTTAAATAGCAACCTTTCAGCTGTCCAATTGTACACTGTATAATGCACAGTAGGCCCTGTAATTTGATTTTTAGTTTATTTTGGTAGTTTAATTTTGTTTAGTTTACCATGTCCTTGCCCTTTCTTACTTATTTCAAGTCTTAACATTGTACATTAATATAATCTTCTATGTAGGATATATAATACATTTTTTTGGTATTTAATTTTATTTAATATTTGAGTTTTTATAAGATTTTGGTTAGCACTTTGTAATTGTCGTTTATTCTGTTTGTATTTTACATACATTTTTTGTGGATTTGTAGACATTATATAAATATTTGTTAAAGTGTTTAGTATCTATGTGTTAGGTATCAAGTTTCACTTTTGATCACTTCACGTAAGTTTAATAGAATGTTTTGTTTTAGTAGTTATAAATTTCATCTTGTAGTTTAATGGATTTTAAATTAGTTTTAATATATGTGACAGTTAATAAGTTTTATTTGTATTGATCACTTTAAGTGCGCTTAAGTGTTTTGTTTTTTAAGCTTTTTCCTTTCTTTGATAGGCAATTATATTCAGTATGAGTTCTTTGTTTACCAGCTATTTGACTGTGATTTCTGTTTTTTCTTTTAGATCTGATGATGAATACGAGAAGTATTCGAAACGTTATGTTTTTTAAAGTAAAGATTCTGATACAAGATGTTCAGTATATCCCTGGTTTTCCTATTCATCTTAAAATTAAGATTCCCGAAGGGAACATCGATCATAAATATTTTATATATATATATATATATATATATATATATATATATATATATATATATATATATATATATATATATATATATATATATTATTAAATATGACCGAAAAAGTAAGATTAATAATTCTAACACGAATTTTCTCAATCTTTCGTACATTACGCTTCACTGTTGGAGGTAAATCAAAAATCAATTCTCCAAAATGCATTTTTATTTCTAGTCTGACGTGACACGGGCGCGTTTTGTAAAACTTATTACATTTTCAAAGACTTTAGTTCACAAATACACAACTGATTAGAACTTACGTATCTCCGATTTTATATCTACATTTGAGTGAGGTGGGAGGGGTGATGTGGCATTAACACAAGACAGAACAAGAGGGGATATTAATAGGGTATTAAAAGTATCAACACAAGACAGAACACAAACAATGGGTATTGAATAGAAGTGTTTGTAGAAAGCCTATTGGTCCATATTTCTTGATGCTTCTATATTGGAGCGGAGTCTTGAGGTGGGTAGAATATAGTTGTGCAATAATTGGCTGTTGATTGCTGGTGTTGACTTCTTGATGTGTAGTGCCTCGCAAACGTCAAGCCGCCTGCTATCGCTGTATCTATCGATGATTTCTGTGTTGTTTACTAGGATTTCTCTGGCGATGGTTTGGTTGTGGGAAGAGATTATATGTTCCTTAATGGAGCCCTGTTGCTTATGCATCGTTAAACGCCTAGAAAGAGATGTTGTTGTCTTGCCTATATACTGGTTTTTTTTGGAGCTTACAGTCCCCAAGTGGGCATTTGAAGGCATAGACGACGTTAGTCTCTTTTAAAGCGTTCTGTTTTGTGTCTGGAGAGTTTCTCATGAGTAGGCTGGCCGTTTTTCTGGTTTTATAGTAAATCGTCAGTTGTATCCTCTGATTTTTGTCTGTAGGGATAACGTTTCTATTAACAATATCTTTCAGGACCCTTTCCTCCGTTTTATGAGCTGTGGAAAAGAAGTTCCTGTAAAATAGTCTAATAGGGGGTATAGGTGTTGTGTTAGTTGTCTCTTCAGAGGTTGCATGGCTTTTCACTTTCCTTCTTATGATGTCTTCGATGAAACCATTGGAGAAGCCGTTATTGACTAGGACCTGCCTTACCCTACAGAGTTCTTCGTCGACTTGCTTGCTTCGTCGACCTTCTTGAGCCCGGATGGGCACATGTATAAGCAAGTAGATGGGGTCGCCATGGGTTCTCCCCTAGGTGTCCTGTTTGCAAACTTCTACATGGGTACCATCGAGCAAAAAGTCTTAGTCGACATGAACTTGAAACCGGCCATATACTGCAGGTATGTTGACGACATTTTTACACAGGTACCTGATGTCAGACATCTGCAGGAGCTGAAGGAGGCATTTGAGCAGAGTTCCGTGCTGCGTTTCACTTACGAGATGGAAAAGGATGGGAAGCTGCCCTTTCTAGATGTAACAGTCATGGAAAAGGGCGAAGGTTTCCACACTGCAGTCTACACTAAGGAAACAAACATAGGAATGTGCCTAAATGCCAACAGCGACTGCCCTGACAGGTACAAGAGGAGTGTTGTTAACGCATATGTCAACCGTGCTCTCAGCCACAGCTCAGAATGGAAGCAAGTCGACGAAGAACTCTGTAGGGTAAGGCAGGTCCTAGTCAATAACGGCTTCTCCAATGGTTTCATCGAAGACATCATAAGAAGGAGAGTGAAAAGCCATGCAACCTCTGAAGAGACAACTAACACAACACCTATACCCCCAATTAGACTATTTTACAGGAACTTCTTTTCCACAGCTCATAAAACGGAGGAAAGGGTCCTGAAAGATATTGTTAATAGAAACGTTATCCCTACAGACAAAAATCAGAGGATACAACTGACGATTTACTATAAAACCAGAAAAACGGCCAGCCTACTCATGAGAAACTCTCCAGACACAAAACAGAACGCTTTAAAAGAGACTAACGTCGTCTATGCCTTCAAATGCCCACTTGGGGACTGTAAGCTCCAAAAAACCCAGTATATAGGCAAGACAACAACATCTCTTTCTAGGCGTTTAACGATGCATAAGCAACAGGGCTCCATTAAGGAACATATAATCTCTTCCCACAACCAAACCATCGCCAGAGAAATCCTAGTAAACAACACAGAAATCATCGATAGATACAGCGATAGCAGGCGGCTTGACGTTTGCGAGGCACTACACATCAAGAAGTCAACACCAGCAATCAACAGCCAATTATTGCTCAACTATATTCTACCCACCTCAAGACTCCGCTCCAATATAGAAGCATCAAGAAATATGGACCAATAGGCTTTCTACAAACACTTCTATTCAATACCCATTGTTTGTGTTCTGTCTTGTGTTGATACTTTTAATACCCTATTAATATCCCCTCTTGTTCTGTCTTGTGTTAATGCCACATCACCCCTCCCACCTCACTCAAATGTAGATATAAAATCGGAGATACGTAAGTTCTAATCAGTTGTGTATTTGTGAACTAAAGTCTTTGAAAATGTAATAAGTTTTACGTAACGCGCCCGTGTCGCGTCAGACTAGAAATAAAAATGAATTTTGGAGAATTGATTTTTGATTTACCTCCAACAGTGAAGCGTAATGTACGAAAGATTGAGAAAATTCGTGTTAGAATTATTAATCTTACTTTTTCGGTCATATTTAATAATATATGTCTACAGGAAAGACTGCTACCAAAATATACTAATATATATATATATGTATGTATATATGTATATATATATATATATATATGTATATATATGTATATATATATATATGTATATATATGTATATATATATATATGTATATATATATATATATATATGTATATATATATATATGTATATATATATATATGTATATATATATATATATATATATATATATATATATATATATATATATATATATATATATATATATATATATATATATATATGTCGTACCTAATAGCCAGAACGCACTTCTCAGCCTACTATTCAAGGCCCGATTTGCCTAATAAGCCAAGTTTTCATGAATTAATGTTTTTTCGTCTACCTAACCTACCTAACCTAACCTAACCTAGATTTTTTTGGCTACCTAACCTAACCTTACCTATAAATATAGGTTAGGTTAGGTTAGGTAGGGTTGGTTAGGTTCGGTCATATATCTACGTTAATTTTAACTCCAATAAAAAAAAATTGACCTCATACATAGAGAAAAGGGTTGCTTTATCATTTCATAAGAAAAAAATTATAGTAAATATATTAATTCAGGAAAACTTGGCTTATTAGGCAAATCGGGCCTTGAATAGTTGGCTGAGAAGTGAGTTCTGGCTACTAGGTACGACATATATATATATATATATATATATATATATATATATATATATATATATATATATATATATATATATATATATATATATATATAGACATATAAATACGGAAGGGAGTACCACCTCTAGCTGGAAGAAGGGGGACCCATAGCCTCGGAGGAAACCACGCATAACGCATTAGAGGGAATGTTTAGATCCCCTCCAATACAGTTTCTGTGTGCTTTTCTCCTACCACCCCCTTCCTTTTTTATTTTTTGTGCTTTATTATGCATTTGATGGTTACAAGATATACATGGGTTGATACAAAAATAATAATGCAAAAAGGTGCTTAAAGGTTATGGATCTCTTGAAAAACACAACAATGGGAAACATTGATGAATGTCACAGACGGGTTCGATCATTGTTGCAAGTCAAACACTTCTTCGAATTCCTCTGAAGTTGGACTAGTGCCCAAGACGCAACAGGCATTTCCCCTCTGAATCGCAACACTGAGGCGCTGGAACAAGAAACTTTTTGCTCTCTGGTCTTTTGTAGCGCTGATCAATTTGTCCCCCAATTCCTTCAGGAACTTCAATGCACATTTTCCCCACGAACCGAGGGTCTCCGAGCCGATCGGAACAAAGCTGTAGCAGTGTGCTAGACCTCTGTATTTAATAATTTTCTGCGATTCCCTGAAAGAAGCAGCACCACCGCTTTCACGTGTGCTGTAGTGGAGGTAGGTACTGGCCAGTGTGGCAGCGCACGTGTAGTCCCATACCACTTGCTTACCATCCTTCCAAGGTAACAAGGTGACCCCATCAGGGCGCTTCTGAGGGTCGTTAGGTCTGGATAAGTGTGGTTCTCTTTGTGCCGGGCAGCGGGCTGTGGCGAGGCTCCTCTTGATGATGTCGTTGACTTCTTCATGTCTTGCAATTTTACCCTGTGATTTACGACATACCAGACCATGACGACCATATTGGTCTGCCATCGCAGTTCCGCAGATGCACCTATGTTCGGTGAGGATGGGGGCGGCAAGGCGAAGGGCAACTCCAATGCGGAGAGCGTCATGACTGAGGCGACTTCCCAGGGCTGCATTGGGCACAGCAAATAAAAAATCCCAGGCGTGGGGTGCTGTTACCGCTAGGAGGCGGGCTTTGTTTTCAGCATCAGCGTTGTCAATCATTGCTGTGTCAGTCTTTTCCATTATGGGGCTATCCCAGTGGGCCTGCTTGTGGTCTTTTGGGACTTGTGGTCGGGGTTGAGGGTGTGCAATGGTGTCCCATTGTCTGGCTGCTTCGATGAACCTTTGATCATGAGTTCCCGCTGTCTCTCTCATACGCTCTGGTAGGATCTGCCCTACCAATTCGTTGGCTGCTGTACATGAGGATAAGAATGCAGGAAGTGCTACCTCAGTTGC
Source organism: Procambarus clarkii (assembly GCF_040958095.1). NCBI lineage: Eukaryota > Metazoa > Arthropoda > Malacostraca > Decapoda > Cambaridae > Procambarus > Procambarus clarkii. The sequence continues at coordinate 5,224,505 of NC_091205.1, read as the reverse complement.
CTTTCGTATGCCTATCCCTCCAAATCTCACTGGTAGTGTTGCTTGGTCACACTGACTGTCATATAAATCTAGGTTGAGCGCCTTCCTGAATATTGACCTGAGGAGCTCATCATATTGATTTAGAAGTGGGTTGCCAAAAGTTGGTGCACACCTTAAGAAGTATGTTAGCCTGGGCAAGGTAAGGCACTTTGTGAGAAGGTAGAGGGCATCGTGGGAGTCCAAGTCCCCAATTCTCTCTTCCATCCTCTTTAGGTCTCTAAACTTTTCGTCAAGGACTGCAGCAATGGCATTGTGGCCCAGAGGTGCTCCGAGTAGTGTGCTGTCGGTAGGTTTAACGACTGAGGCTTCTGGTAGAACTGATTTCACTGCTCTAATGATTACTTCACTAGATGCAATAATTTCGCACTTGGAGGGGTTAAGAACGAGACCCATGGACTCCCCCCGTATATATATATATATATATATATATATATATATATATATATATATATATATATATATATATATATATATATATATATATATATATATATATATATATATATTGGCAATTAGAGAGAATAAACTGGTAAAATTGAATCTGGACAAAATGGAAAAGTTTTTGTACCGATGTTGCAAAGAAAACCCTAACACAAACTAAGCATCCTAGGCCTAATACAGGCTATCTGAGGCTTAACTTAGTACAAATATGTGCTATACAAGCCCTAGGGATATTTAAGTTTTGTTTCTAGCTTTATTTTTTTCTGACTATAAAGTGAACAGTTTGAAAATCTACCTGTTTTCCATTAGGTCTAAGAATGTACGATTGTTCACATAGTTACAAAACCCTTCCAATTATTTTGTTAAAGTTCAGTCATTCAATCTCCGACCGTCCAAGTGGTTGAGCACCATTCCTTTTCCCCGTCCCATCCCAAATCCTTATCCTGACCCCTTCCCTGAGCTACCCAGTCGAAATGGCTTGGCGCTTTCCCCTGACAATTCCTCCCTTCCTTCCTTCCCTTATTTAAACAACCTAACCTGCGGAAGTTCCAACCTCTGTATTCAAAGACTCACATGGCATCTATCTGATTGTCGTCATTTATTAAAGTTCTTCCAAATTAGGAGGACGACAGTGGTGACTCCTTCTAACGTACTGACTGGTAGTTCTTTTCTTTTGGTTAAACTCACTGATATTGATAGTCTCGTCAGTTTTATTTAGAAGATGGATCTTAAAAAGTTGTAAATTTCAAGCTCGTAATTTTACACCAGTTTTCAAGTCTGAAGTCTGTATGTTATCTAAATATTCTTTTCTTACTGTTAACCTTCGTCTAATCAATAATAGGAACGACAACATTAGCCACATGTATGTTCCTCAAACATACATGTGACAGTCCCATCACGTGGGTCGTCGCCCACGTGATGGGATGTTGATGGGACTGCCAGTGGGACACACAGCGTACTGTTCTTGTCTATGTTAACCTTCGTCTAATCAATACTAGGAACGACAACATTAGCCACATATATGTTCGCTGTTATTGCTGAATGGTCAGATATGCACAGCATCAGAGTTATGAGTTGTGTATGAGTGATTCAAGTCAATAAGCCTGTCGTACACTCCCTCATACATATGGGTGATTCTTATTAATAATTTCAACATCATAACGTACACTGAGAAGTGTAATCACTCTTCTACCGTTGGTGTTTGTGAATTAATCTAATGTTTTGTGTTTGGCATTTAAATCACCAATTAGAGTGGTTGGATCAGCATGAACCAAAATCTGGAAGGCTTGTATAATAGAAAAGGTCAGAAGTATAATAATTTAAAGCATTAAGTGTAACACGACAGATATCTGGTATTATATATCACTGAGCATCCCAATGAAGTACCGTACTAACTACAGTAATTCATCCACCGTCACATGGCACCACAACCAGAGAACCTTGACGTCTTCGGTCTAAGAAAACATGCACATTTTTCTACTTATCTCTTAGACTCATCCTTTGACCCGGTGATCACGGCAGAAAAGCTGGTTACATTTCCTGAACAATACTAGCCTCCCAGAGCACCTCGCAGCACACAACGCCGTAAATACAGAGATAGCTTGAGGCAGTGTCCCATAAAGCGCCTCCTGGCTCTAGGTTTGAGGAAATTGTCAAGAACTGTGTTACAACCTTAAAAATTAGTATTTATATTTTTGTGCTTCTTTTTCTCTCATTGACACAGTTTCTTTATATTCATTGTGTTTATTTTATTCTAGCATTAATTATTAACAATAAAATTATTTTGCTAACTTAAATTTTAGCAAAGATTTACTAACTGTATCAATCTCATGAGTGTACATATGTACAGACAAAATGCTTCTGAAACAAGTGAAGTCAAATATAAATAATTCTATGTCGCTGAGAACGAAAATAATATTTAAAATTGTTGATTAGATTTAGTTTTCATCCAAGACGAGTCTTAAATGGGTTTTGTTGCAAAACATGAGTATTTTGTTTGTTGCATAACATGAGTGTTTTGTTTGTTGCATAACAAGAGTGTTTTGTTGCATAACAGGAGTGTTTTGTTTGTTGCATAACATGAGTGTTTTGTTGCATAACATGAGTGTTTTGTTTGTTGTATAACAAGAGTGTTTTGTTGCATAACATGAGTGTTTTGTTTGTTGCATAACATGAGTGTTTTGTTTGTTGCATAACATGAGTGTTTTGTTGCATAACAGGAGTGTTTTGTTGCATAACATGAGTGTTTTGTTGCATAACATGAGTGTTTTGTTGCATAACATGAGTGTTTTGTTTGTTGTATAACAAGAGTGTTTTGTTGCATAACATGAGTGTTTTGTTGCATAACATGAGTGTTTTGTTTGTTGTATAACAAGAGTGTTTTGTTGCATAACAGGAGTGTTTTGTTGCATAACATGAGTGTTTTGTTTGTTGTATAACAAGAGTGTTTTGTTGCATAACAGGAGTGTTTTGTTGCATAACATGAGTGTTTTGTTTGTTGCATAACATGAGTGTTTTGTTGCATAACATGAGTGTTTTGTTTGTTGCATAACATGAGTGTTTTGTTTGTTGCATAACATGAGTGTTTTGTTGCATAACATGAGTGTTTTGTTGCATAACATGAGTGTTTTGTTGCATAACATGAGTGTTTTGTTTGTTGCATAACATGAGTGTTTTGTTTGTTGTATAACAAGAGTGTTTTGTTGCATAACATGAGTGTTTTGTTTGTTGTATAACATGAGTGTTTTGTTGCATAACATGAGTGTTTTGTTTGTTGCATAACATGAGTGTTTTGTTTGTTGTATAACAAGAGTGTTTTGTTGCATAACATGAGTGTTTTGTTGCATAACATGAGTGTTTTGTTGCATAACATGAGTGTTTTGTTGCATAACATGAGTGTTTTGTTGCATAACATGAGTGTTTTGTTTGTTGTATAACAAGAGTGTTTTGTTGCATAACAGGAGTGTTTTGTTGCATAACATGAGTGTTTTGTTTGTTGTATAACAAGAGTGTTTTGTTGCATAACAGGAGTGTTTTGTTGCATAACATGAGTGTTTTGTTTGTTGCATAACATGAGTGTTTTGTTGCATAACATGAGTGTTTTGTTTGTTGCATAACATGAGTGTTTTGTTTGTTGCATAACATGAGTGTTTTGTTGCATAACATGAGTGTTTTGTTGCATAACATGAGTGTTTTGTTGCATAACATGAGTGTTTTGTTTGTTGCATAACATGAGTGTTTTGTTTGTTGTATAACAAGAGTGTTTTGTTGCATAACATGAGTGTTTTGTTTGTTGTATAACATGAGTGTTTTGTTGCATAACATGAGTGTTTTGTTTGTTGCATAACATGAGTGTTTTGTTTGTTGTATAACAAGAGTGTTTTGTTGCATAACATGAGTGTTTTGTTGCATAACATGAGTGTTTTGTTTGTTGCATAACATGAGTGTTTTGTTTGTTGCATAACATGAGTGTTTTGTTGCATAACATGAGTGTTTTGTTGCATAACATGAGTGTTTTGTTTGTTGCATAACATGAGTGTTTTGTTGCATAACATGAGTGTTTTGTTGCATAACATGAGTGTTTTGTTTGTTGCATAACATGAGTGTTTTGTTGCATAACATGAGTGTTTTGTTTGTTGCATAACATGAGTGTTTTGTTTGTTGCATAACATGAGTGTTTTGTTGCATAACATGAGTGTTTTGTTTGTTGTATAACAAGAGTGTTTTGTTGCATAACATGAGTGTTTTGTTTGTTGCATAACATGAGTGTTTTGTTTGTTGCATAACATGAGTGTTTTGTTGCATAACATGAGTGTTTTGTTGCATAACATGAGTGTTTTGTTGCATAACATGAGTGTTTTGTTGCATAACATGAGTGTTTTGTTTGTTGTATAACAAGAGTGTTTTGTTGCATAACAGGAGTGTTTTGTTGCATAACAGGAGTGTTTTGTTGCATAACATGAGTGTTTTGTTGCATAACATGAGTGTTTTGTTTGTTGTATAACAAGAGTGTTTTGTTGCATAACAGGAGTGTTTTGTTGCATAACATGAGTGTTTTGTTGCATAACATGAGTGTTTTGTTGCATAACATGAGTGTTTTGTTGCATAACATGAGTGTTTTGTTGCATAACATGAGTGTTTTGTTTGTTGCATAACATGAGTGTTTTGTTTGTTGCATAACATGAGTGTTTTGTTGCATAACATGAGTGTTTTGTTGCATAACATGAGTGTTTTGTTTGTTGCATAACATGAGTGTTTTGTTGCATAACATGAGTGTTTTGTTGCATAACATGAGTGTTTTGTTTGTTGCATAACATGAGTGTTTTGTTGCATAACATGAGTGTTTTGTTTGTTGCATAACATGAGTGTTTTGTTTGTTGCATAACATGAGTGTTTTGTTGCATAACATGAGTGTTTTGTTTGTTGTATAACAAGAGTGTTTTGTTGCATAACATGAGTGTTTTGTTTGTTGCATAACATGAGTGTTTTGTTTGTTGCATAACATGAGTGTTTTGTTGCATAACATGAGTGTTTTGTTGCATAACATGAGTGTTTTGTTGCATAACATGAGTGTTTTGTTGCATAACATGAGTGTTTTGTTTGTTGTATAACAAGAGTGTTTTGTTGCATAACATGAGTGTTTTGTTGCATAACATGAGTGTTTTGTTGCATAACATGAGTGTTTTGTTTGTTGTATAACAAGAGTGTTTTGTTGCATAACATGAGTGTTTTGTTTGTTGCATAACATGAGTGTTTTGTTGCATAACATGAGTGTTTTGTTGCATAACATGAGTGTTTTGTTGCATAACATGAGTGTTTTGTTTGTTGTATAACAAGAGTGTTTTGTTGCATAACAGGAGTGTTTTGTTGCATAACAGGAGTGTTTTGTTGCATAACATGAGTGTTTTGTTGCATAACATGAGTGTTTTGTTGCATAACATGAGTGTTTTGTTTGTTGTATAACATGAGTGTTTTGTTGCATAACATGAGTGTTTTGTTTGTTGTATAACATGAGTGTTTTGTTGTATAACATGAGTGTTTTGTTTGTTGCATAACATGAGTGTTTTGTTGCATAACATGAGTGTTTTGTTGTATAACATGAGTGTTTTGTTGCATAACATGAGTGTTTTGTTGCATAACATGAGTGTTTTGTTGCATAACATGAGTGTTTTGTTTGTTGCATAACAGGAGTGTTTTGTTGTATAACAGGAGTGTTTTGTTGCATAACATGAGTGTTTTGTTGCATAACATGAGTGTTTTGTTTGTTGTATAACATGAGTGTTTTGTTGCATAACATGAGTGTTTTGTTGCATAACATGAGTGTTTTGTTGCATAACATGAGTGTTTTGTTGCATAACATGAGTGTTTTGTTGCATAACATGAGTGTTTTGTTGCATAACATGAGTGTTTTGTTGCATAACATGAGTGTTTTGTTGCATAACATGAGTGTTTTGTTTGTTGTATAACAAGAGTGTTTTGTTGCATAACAGGAGTGTTTTGCCATCGGTTCTTTCCAATTATGCAGTTCGAGTGAAAGAAACTTATGTCAACATGAAGCAACTTTTGAGGTCTATAAACGATGACCAACAAGAGTGTCAACTGTGTCGCGTCTGGCGGGTCGTGGCTCACGTGATGGGACTGTCGGATGGACACAGAGTAATGCTTTTGTCTGTGTCTCGTCTGGGGGGGGGGGGTCGTGGCTCACGTGATGGACTGCCGGGGAAACACACAGAGTACTGTTCTTGTCTGTGTCGCGTCTGGAGGGTCGTAGCTCGTGGTATACAAGGTTCTGAATGATTCCTTATACAGGTTCCTGAAGGCAGTTCTGATGTTAGCCAGCCTCGCATACGCCGCAGATGTTAATCTTTTGATATGGAGACGAGGAGTCACAATAACGTGGCTGAAATATGTTGACCAAACCACACACTTGAAACTAAAACGACGACAACGTTTCGATCCGTCCTGCAGCATTCTCAAGTCGATCGAATTGAGAATGGTCCAGAAGGGGGTAGGGTAGGAAGGAGAGCTTGGAGTGTGGGAACTGGGGAGGGCATGGGCTGGAGAAACCGGGGAGGGCATGGGGGAGTGGGAACAGGGAGGACCTGGGGAAGGGGTTGGGGACGAAGAAGGCCATGGGGGCCTGAGATCGGGGAGCATGGGTGGCATGGTCTGAAGAGGGGACTTTACTGTCTGGGGAGGTGCAGGTGATTGATGGGGGGATGGCTGTGGGTTGGATGGTGGGAGGCTTCTGTTAAATTCCTCCCTGGGGGCACTGGCCTGCTGGTAGGGGGATTATCACTCCCCTCTGAGGTTTCTGGAGATACTGAGCTGAGTCCTGTGGCTCCCACGTCCCCAACCTTTTTTGTTTGCGTCTCCTCCTTGCTTCTGTAACCTTCCTTCTCTCTTCTCTCGTCATGTCTCTTTACAGAAAGACGTTCTTGTATTCCATTAACCTCATAAGTCTGCTCTTCCTGGATAGGATTTTCTCTTTTGTTGCCTCGTTCATCAGAACTACCTTCATCAGTCGTCTCCTTTCGTTTTTGTAGCCGCTCAGCCTGAAAACCTTCTCTATATTGCCATTTGTCCCTTTCATATCCAGTCCCTCCAAGATCTCTGTCATAGTGGCTCGGTTCCCTCCTTCTCCCTCCGAGAGAGAGAGAGAGAGAGAGAGAGAGAGAGAGAGAGAGAGAGAGAGAGAGAGAGAGAGAGAGAGAGAGAGAGAGAGAGAGAGAGAGACAGAGACAGAGACAGAGACAGAGAGAGAGAGAGAGAGAGAGAGAGAGAGACAGAGAGGGTGTGAGAGAGAGAGAGAGAGAGAGAGAGAGAGAGAGAGAGAGAGAGAGAGAGAGAGAGAGAGAGAGAGAGAGAGAGAGAGAGAGAGACAGAAAGAGAGATAGAGAGAGAGAGAGAGAGAGAGAGAGAGAGAGAGAGAGAGAGAGAGAGAGAGAGACAGAAAGAGAGATAGAGAGAGAGAGAGAGAGAGAGAGAGAGAGAGAGAGAGAGAGAGAGAGAGAGAGAGAGAGAGAGAGAGAGAGAGAGAGAGAGAGAGACAGAAAGAGAGATAGAGAGAGAGAGAGAGAGAGAGAGAGAGAGAGAGAGAGAGAGAGAGAGAGACAGAAAGAGAGATAGAGAGAGAGAGAGAGAGAGAGAGAGAGAGAGAGAGAGAGAGAGAGAGAGAGAGAGAGAGAGAGAGAGAGAGAGAGAGAGAGAGAGAGAGAGAGGGTGGGAGAATGGGAGTGAAAGGGAGAGTGAAGGAGGGAGAGTGAGAATGAGAGGGAGAGAAAGGGAGGGAGAGAGAAAGAAATGATTGAAGGAGAAAGAGAGAAATAAGTGGGGGGGGGGGGGGGAGAGAAGAGAGAGGGGAAATATGAGTATGGGGGGCAAGCAGGGAAGGAGGGTCAATGATGGAGAGTGAGGGAAGGCACATGGGGTGGTTGGTGGCTGAGTTATGTGAGGTGTGTGTGTGTGTGTGTGTGTGGAGAGTGAAGGGGGTGGGAATGGTATAGGGTGAAAGGGTGGGAATGGTGAGAGGGGGGGAGGTGAGCGAAGGTGGTGCAGGGTTAGCCTGTGAGGGCGTAATGTTGTCACAAGTGCGTGCCAGAAAAGTAGTACAAAAATAAGCGGTATATTGTCTCTTGAGGTTCGTTTCCGTATTTTACCTTACATCCACGACTAACTATTATATTGAAAGAACACTGTACACTGTATAAATGACATAAGAGGCACTTACCACTAAACCAACGTCCCAAAGCACAACTAGGTGTTATGAAGCGATTGCGTCATCTTGTTTCCGTCCGTAGGCCTGGTGGTGTCCACGCTGCTGCCAGGTGTAGATCACTTCGACTTCCCGCTATTTGTTACCAGTAATCAGCTTCTGGTACCCTTTGGCACCGGTATAGCTCTAATGCTACACGTTTTGATAGCTTCCTTTAAATCCTCAGTATCACTATCACAGCTAGTTATGTACACTCTGACTGAACCGTGCAGGCAATGGTGCCTGAATGGCACTGATGACGTGCCCCTGATCTTAATTAATTAGCATGATCACACACAATCCTTGACATTGTTATTTTCTAATCGGTGTGTTACACTTCGTAATATCACTATGCAACGATGTTCCTTCGTATCCCTCTGATGCCCTGAATTATGACCAGTTTTTGATGAGCGCCGCACACGTGTCCACCCACCCTACACCCCTGACTGACCTAGTGACTGTGTGTGTGTGTGTGTGTGTGTGTACTCACCTATTTGCGCTTGCTGGGGTTGAGCTCTAGCTCATTGGTGCCGCCTCTCAACTGTCAATCAACTGGTGTACAGGTTCCAGAGCCTATTGGGCTCTATCATATCTACACTTGAAACTGTGTATGGAGTCAGCCTCCACCACATCACTTCCTAATGCATTCCATTTGTCAACCACTCTGACACTAAAAAATTTTTTTCTAATATCTCTGTGGCTCATTTGGGCACTCAGTTTCCACCTGTGTCCCCTAGTGCGTGTTTCCCTTGTGTTAAATAGACTGTCTTTATCTACCCTATCAATTCCCTTGAGAATCTTGAATGTGGTGATCATGTCCCCCCTAACTCTTCTGTCTTCCAGCGAAGTGAGGTTTAATTCCCGTAGTCTCTCCTGGTAGCTCATACCTCTGAGCTCGGATACTAGTCTGGTGGCAAACCTTTGAACCTTTTCCAGTTTGGTCTTATCATTGACTAGATATGGACTCCATGCTGGGGCTGCATACTCCAGGATTGGTCTGACATATGTGGTATACAAAGTTCTGAATGATTCCTTACACAAGTTTCTGAATGCCGTTCTTATGTTGGCCAGCCTGGCATATGCCGCTGATGTTATTCTCTTGATATGGGCTGCAGGAGACAGGTCTGGCGTGATATCAACCCCAAAGTCTTTTTCTTTCTCGGACTCTTGAAGTATTTCATCTCCCAGATGGTACCTTGTATCTGGCCTCCTGCTCCCTAAACCTATCTTCATTACATTACATTGGCTTGAGTTAAACTCTAATAACCATTTGTTTGACCATTCCTTCAGCTTGTCTAGGTCTTCTTGAAGCCTCAAGCAGTCCTCCTCTGTCTTAATCCTTCTCATAATTTTGGCATTATCCGCAAACATTGAGAGAAATGAATCTATACCCTCCGGGAGATCATTTACACATATCAGAAACAAGATAGGACCGAGAAAAGAGCCCTGTGGGACTCCACTGGTGACTTCACGCCAATATGAGGTCTTACCCTTCACCGTAACTCTCTGCTTCCTATTGCTTAGGTACTCCCTTATCCACTGGAGCACCTTTCCAGCTACACCTGCCTGTCTCTCCAGCTTACGTACCAGCCTCTTATGCGGTACTGTGTCAAAGGCTTTCTGACAATCCAAGAAAATGCAGTTCGCCCGGCCTTCTCTTTCTTGTTTAATCTTTGTCACCTGGTCGTAGAATTCTATTAACCCAGTCAGGTAAGATTTACCCTCCCTGAATCCATGTTGGCGATTTGTCACGAAGTCCCATCTCTCCAGATGTGTTACCAGGTTTTTTCTCACAATCTTCTCCATTACCTTGCATGGTATAGAAGTCAAGGACACTGGCCTGTAGTTCAGTGTCTCTTGCCTGTCACCCTTTTTGTATATTAGGACCACATTCGCCGTCTTCCAAATTGCTGGTAGGTCTCCCGTCTCCAGTGACCTACTATACACTATGGAGAGTGGCAAGCAAAGTGCCTCTGCACACTCTTTCAGTACCCTTGGCGAGATCCCGTCTGGACCAACAGCCTCTCTAACATCCAGATCCAGCAGGTGTCTCTTGACCTCCTCTCTCGTAATTTCGAACTCTTCCTAGGCCGCTTGGTTTATCTCCCTTTCTCCTAGCACAGTGACCTCACCTTGTTCTATTGTGCAGACCACCTGGAATCTCTTGTTGAGTTCTTCACACACCTCTTTGTTATTCTCTGTATACCTGTCCTCGCCTGTTCTAAATTTCAATACCTGTTCTTTCACTGTTGTTTTCCTTCTGATGTGACTGTGGAGTAGCTTTGGTTCGGTCATGGCTTTGTTTGCTATATCATTTTCATAACTTTTCTCTGCTTCTCTTCTCACCCTGACATACTCATTCCTGGTTCTCTGGTATCTCTCTCTGCTTTCTGGTGTTCTGTTATTCCGGAAGTTCCTCCACGCCCTTTTGTTCAGTTTCTTTGCTTCCATACATGCCCTATTATACCATGGATTCTTCTGTTGCTTCTCGGATTTTTCCCTTTGGGCCGGGATGAACCTGTTTACTGCCTCCTGACACTTTTGGGTAACATAGTCCATCATACCCTGTACAGACTTATCTCTGAGGTCTGTGTCCCAAGGTATTTCACTTAGGAAACTTCTCATCTGTTCATAATTCCCCTTTCGGTATGCCAGCCTTTTGATTCCTAGTTCTTTTTTGGGGTAGGTAAGTCCTAGCTCTACCAGGTACTCAAAGTTCAATACACTGTGGTCACTCATTCCCAAGGGCGCTTCCATCTTAACTTCCCTTATATCCCACTCATTTAGGGTAAATATCAAATCAAGCATTGCTGGTTCATCTTCTCCTCTCATTCTTGTTGGTTCTTTGATGTGCTGGCTTAGAAAGTTTCTTGTTGCCACGTCCAGCAGCTTAGCTCTCCATGTTTCTGGTCCTCCATGCGGGTCTCTGTTCTTCCAATCTATCTTCCCATGGTTGAAGTCTCTCATAATTAGTAGTCCAGATCCATTCCTGCTAGCAACAGAAGCTGCTCTTTCTATTATGTTAATGGTGGCCATGTTGTTTCTATCATATTCCTGTCTAGGTCTTCTGTCATTTGGTGGTGAATTATATATGACTACGACTATAATTTTTTTCCCTCCATTTGTTACAGTACCTGCTATGTAGTCACTGAAACCTTCATAGCCCTGAATATCCATCTCCTCAAAATCCCAGCCTTTTCTTACCAGCAGAGCTACACCACCCCCACCTCTTCCTTCCCTCTCTTTCCTCATAACATAATAGTCCTCTGGGAACACTGTGTATGTACACTGAACACAGACATAATAGCCCTCACTTTCTGTGAGGGCTATTATGTCTGGGTTTTCCTCTAGTACCAGTTCTTCCAAGCTCATTTGCTTTATTTGTAATTCCATCTATGTTAGTGTACATCGCTTTGAGGCTCACTTTCTTCTGTCCCTTCTCAAATAGCCTCCTTGGTGAGTGTTCTGCTGGTGGGGGAGGCTGTTCCATGGGTGTGAGGACCTGTGAGGTGGATAACAGGGTCTCAGAGGATACTGGGATGAGGGGCAGGGGATCCAGTGAAGGGGGAGGGACAGGGAGGGTATGGGGTGAAAGGGGAGGGAAGACAGGAAGGAAAGGGGGGGGGAGGGAGGACTCGGGAGGTTCGGAGTGGTAGAAGGGTGGCGATTGGGTGTGGGGAGAGGGAGATTTGCCTGAACATTTGAGTGGGGGCAGGGAGGGTTTGGGGTAGGGGGGTTTTCTATGCAGAGGAGGGAGGCGGGGTTGTCCTCCCTTCTGGTGTTACTGGGTAGCTGGTTGTGGGTTTCCCCCTCGCCTCTGGGGGTGTTGTGTTGGGAGCTGTGACTTCCTGGCTTTCCTCTCTCGCCCTGCGCCTCTTCCTTGCTTCTGCTGCCATGGCTCTCTCCTCCCTTGTCATGTCTCTCTGGAGGAATACATTTTTGAATTTTCCCACGTTTTTCAGGGAGCTCTTCCTTGATAGGATCTTCTCCTTTGTGCTCTCGTTTGCAAACACTATCTTTATCATTCGGTCTCGGTCTTTGTTGTACCAGCCTAGCCTGAAAACCTTCTCAATGCTATGCTCAGCCCCTTCCATGTCTAGTGCCTTTAGTACTTCATTCACTGCTGCTTTGTCCTTGTCATTCCACTCTGTCCTATTAGAGCCTTCCTGCTCTTTAATACCCACAGCAACCACTGATCTGTTCCTTTCCAGCAGTTGGCTAGTGGAGCGTGCCGCCTCCTGTGAGGTGGCTGCTTTCATGGCCACCTCCATCACTGCAGTCATTACTTCAGAGTTATTTTTTTTTAGTATATCCACAAATGTTGCTTTTATTGTGGCATTCTCATCCAAAAAACTATTACCACCTTCTCCCTGGATGGTTTTCTGATTCTCAGCCTCGATACCATTCTCTTTGAGGGCTCTAATCTCCTCCTTTGCTGTTGTCAGCTCTCTTTTCAGGTTGCTTATTTCGTTCTTCATTTCCTGCATCATTTCTTGCATCTCACTCTTGATGTCCTCCAGAAACTGGGTGAACATTTCCTTCATTTCGTCACCTTGGCTCTTCCCTGTTCCCCTGGTACCTCTGGCTGCCATGTTTGACCCTGTTCCTATAGTTGTGCCGTGATAGGATTTGTCAGGAGGGCAGAGCGGGATGGGGGAGGGAGAGAGAGAGAGAGAGAGGAAGAGAGAGAGAAAGAGAGAGAGAGAGATGGAGTGATAAAGGGAGAAATAAATGGGTGGGTGGGGGGTATCCAACCCTTCCACTGAAGTGAGAAGAAAGTAGAAGGAGAGGGAGGAGGAGATGGAGAGAGAGGTGGGAGGGAGAGAGGGAGAGAGAGGAGAGGGAGAAAGATGGAGAGGGAGAAAGATGGAGAGGGAGAGAGCGGGTGAGGGAGGGAGCGGGTGAGGGAGAGAGCGGGTGAGGGAGAGAGGGGGGAGGTGTGTGTGTGTGTGTATGTGTGTGTGTGTGTATGTGTGTGTGTGTGTGTGTGTGTGTGTGTGTGTGTGTGTGTGTGTGTGTGTGTGTGTGTGTGTGTGTGTGTGTGTGTGTGTGTGTGTGTGTGTGTGTGTGTGTGTGTGTGTGTGTGTGTGTGTGTGTGTGTGTGTGTGTGCGTGTGTGTGTGTGTGGGCAGAGAGGGAGGGGGAAGGAAAGAGAGGGAGGGAGAGGGAGAGAGAGGGAGAGAGAGAGAGAGAGAGAGAGAGAGAGAGAGAGAGAGAGAGAGAGGGAGAGGGAGAGAGAGAGAGAGAGAGAGAGAGAGAGAGAGAGAGAGAGAGAGATAGTGGGAGAGAGAGAGAGTGGGAGAGATAGAGAGTGGGAGAGAGAGAGAGTGGGAGAGAGGGAGTGGGAGAGGGAGAGAGGGGGAGAGAGTGGGGAGGGGAAGAGTGTGTGTATGGGCGATGCGGGGGACTGGGGGAGGGGGGGAGGAGATGGCGACCAGGTCAGGTCAGGTCAGATGGGGGGGTTAAGAGGGGGGAGGATAGTAAGGTCCTGATCCCAGGTGTTAATGCCTTTTCCCCTGACTGAACGATTGTACTCACCTAGTTGTACTCACCTAGTTGTGTTTGCGGGGGTTGAGCTCTGGCTCTTTGGTCCCGCCTCTCAACCGTCAATCAACAGGTGTATAGATTCTTGAGCCTATCGGGCTCTGTCATATCTACACTTGAAACTGTGTATGGAGTCAGCCTCCACCACATCACCCCCTAATGCATTCCATTTGTCAACCACTCTGACACTAAAAAAGTTCTTTCTAATATCTCTGTGGCTCATTTGGGCACTCAGTTTCCACCTGTGTCCCCTTGTGCGTGTTCCCCTTGTGTTAAATAGACTGTCTTTATTTACCCTATCAATCCCCTTCAGAATCTTGAATGTGGTGATCATGTCCCACCTAACTCTTCTGTCTTCCAGCGAAGTGAGGTGTAATTCCCGTAGTCTCTCCTCGTAGCACATACCTCTCAGCTCGGGTACTAGTCTGGTGGCAAACCTTTGAACCTTTTCCAGTTTAGTCTTATCCTTGACTAGATATGGACTCCATGCTGGGGCTGCATACTCCAGGATTGGCCTGACATATGTGGTATACAAAGTTCTGAATGATTCTTTACACAAGTTTCTGAATGCCGTTCGTATGTTGGCCAGCCTGGCATATGCCGCTGATGTTATCCGCTTGATATGTGCTGCAGGAGACAGGTCTGGCGTGATATCAACCCCCAAGTCTTTTTCCTTCTCTGACTCCTGAAGAATTTCCTCTCCCAGATGATACCTTGTATCTGGCCTCCTGCTCCCTACACCTATCTTCATTACATTACATTTGGTTGGGTTAAACTCTAACAACCATTTGTTCGACCATTCCTTCAGCTTGTCTAGGTCTTCTTGAAGCCTCAAACAGTCCTCTTCTGTTTTAATCCTTCTCATAATTTTAGCACACATAATTGTGTGTGTATGTGTGTGTGTGTGCATGTGTGCGTGTGTGTGTGTGTCTGTTTTAGCGTGTGCACACTTGTGTGCGTGTATACGTACGTGGGCGGGTGTGCTTGTATGTGTCAAGATTTCCCTTATGCGTTACCTCTGCCTAAATGAGCCACCCTGAGATTTTTAAATATATATGATATCCTGAACAAGAATTTGATAATATTTTACCTCAATCTGTACACCTGATTAATTGACAAGAGAGGGGGTACATACCGGTCTCCTCCCGCTCACACAACCAGATGAGTAAGGACGATGTATGATGATGATGGTTATCCGTCGTTGTCTCCCACTAGGTGATTCACTAAGTGCTGGCAGATTGATGAGGACGGTTCTTCTCTGTCTACACAAAGCTCTGGAGTCAGTCACTGTATTGTTGTGTGACAGTTCACTAATTCACTGTACCACTGATCACAGTCACCTCTCAACAACACAATCAGGTAGTTCCACGGTGGGGTGTCCCACCCGGTCAGGTCGCACACTTACATGCACCGGTGATGCCATTAGCTCCACTTTGGTTTCTTTCTTGTGTGTGTGTGTGTGTGTGTGTGTGTGTGTGTGTGTGTGTGTGTGTGTGTGTGTGTGTGTGTGTGTGTGTGTGTGTGTGTGTGGGTGTGTGTGTGTGTGTTTGTGTGTGCGTGCTCAAGTCTTATTATTTACATTATTGTTAAAACCAGGATTGAACCAGAAACATTATTTATTCCAATTATCTGCGAACCTTCAGTGGACACTCTTACCCCGCCCCCCCCCCTTCCCCTTCCCTTCACTCCCGGTCCCTACTGCCCCTCCAAGCATGCATAACTTGTATTAAAATGTGTAAAATACAAAATCAAGACACTTTCATACATAACTTTTCAACATGACAGCCAATACCATGGGGTGACTCACCTATAAGAGTCTGGGCATTGTCTTTAAGAGTGAAGGCACTGAGTACAACAGGAGGGCTGACTCACCTATAACAGTCTGGGCATTGTCTTTAAGAGTGAAGGCACTGAGTACAACAGGAGGGCTGACTCACCTATAACAGTCTGGGCATTGTCTTTAAGAGTGAAGGCACTGAGTACAACAGGAGGGCTGACTCACCTATAACAGTCTGGGCATTGTCTTTAAGAGTGAAGGCACTGAGTACAACAGGAGGGCTGACTCACCTATAACAGTCTGGGCATTGTCTTTAAGAGTGAAGGCACTGAGTACAACAGGAGGGCTGACTCACCTATAACAGTCTGGGCATTGTCTTTAAGAGTGAAGGCACTGAGTACAACAGGAGGGCTGACTCACCTATAACAGTCTGGGCATTGTCTTTAAGAGTGAAGGCACTGAGTACAACAGGAGGGCTGACTCACCTATAACAGTCTGGGCATTGTCTTTAAGAGTGAAGGCACTGAGTACAACAGGAGGGCTGACTCACCTATAACAGTCTGGGCATTGTCTTTAAGAGTGAAGGCACTGAGTACAACAGGAGGGCTGACCCCTTCCTCATTGGACACTTGAACCACCAGGGCAAACTCTTGGCCAGACTGCAGACCTCCCACACTGTTGGAGGAAGGTGAGGGAGTTAGTGGTGGCGCCGGAGCTGTTGTCGGGAGGTTATGAGGGCGGGTGAGGGCGGGTGAGGGAGGAACACTGCTGGAGAGTGTTACTGGAGTTACTGAAATACAATGGTGGAGAATTAGTGTAGAGAAAGAGACATGATGTTGTGGATAATGTTGAGGGGGTAGTTTCGACACATCAATTATATAGGCAAATATTACTGAAAGGAAATATGTAAGTAATGAGTGTGAAGGGAGAACGTCAGTGAGCAGCACTGATGAGAGAGTTACATATGTTGTGGACAGATGACCTGCTCTGAGTGCCGACCTGTTCTAGTGCACGACCTGCTCTAGTGCACGACCTGCTCTAGTGCACGACCTGTTCTAGTGCACGACCTGCTCTAGTGCACGACCTGCTCTAGTGCACGACCTGCTCTAGTGCACGACCTGTTCTAGTGCACGACCTGCTCTGAGTGCCGACCTGCTCTAGTGCATGACCTGCTCTGAGTGCCAACCTGCTCTAGTGCACGACCTGCTCTGAGTGCCGACCTGCTCTAGTGCACGACCTGTTCTAGTGCACGACCTGCTCTGAGTGCCGACCTGCTCTAGTACACGACCTGCTCTGAGTGCCGACCTGCTCTAGTGCACGACCTGCTCTAGTGCACGACCTGCTCTAGTACACGACCTGTTCTAGTGCACGACCTGTTCTAGTGCACGACCTGCTCTGAGTGCCGACCTGCTCTAGTACACGACCTGCTCTGAATGCCGACCTGCTCTAGTGCACGACCTGCTCTGAGTGCCGACCTGCTCTAGTACACGACCTGTTCTAGTGCACGACCTGCTCTAGTACACGACCTGTTCTAGTGCACGACCTGCTCTAGTACACGACCTGCTCTGAGTGCCGACCTGCTCTAGTACACGACCTGTTCTAGTGCACGACCTGCTCTAGTACACGACCTGTTCTAGTGCACGACCTGCTCTAGTACACGACCTGTTCTAGTGCACGACCTGCTCTAGTACACGACCTGCTCTGAGTGCCGACCTGCTCTAGTACACGACCTGTTCTAGTGCACGACCTGCTCTAGTACACGACCTGCTCTGAGTGCCGACCTGCTCTAGTACACGACCTGTTCTAGTGCACGACCTGCTCTAGTACACGACCTGTTCTAGTGCACGACCTGCTCTAGTACACGACCTGTTCTAGTACACGACCTGCTCTGAGTGCCGACCTGCTCTAGTACACGACCTGCTCTGAGTGCCGACCTGCTCTAGTACACGACCTGCTCTAGTGCACGACCTGCTCTAGTACACGACCTGCTCTGAGTGCCGACCTGCTCTAGTACACGACCTGCTCTAGTGCACGACCTGCTCTGAGTGCCGACCTGCTCTAGTACACGACCTGCTCTGAGTGCCGACCTGCTCTAGTACACGACCTGCTCTAGTGCACGACCTGCTCTAGTACACGACCTGTTCTAGTACACGACCTGCTCTGAGTGCCGACCTGCTCTAGTACACGACCTGCTCTGAGTGCCGACCTGCTCTAGTACACGACCTGCTCTGAGTGCCGACCTGCTCTAGTACACGACCTGCTCTAGTGCACGACCTGCTCTGAGTGCCGACCTGCTCTAGTACACGACCTGCTCTGAGTGCCGACCTGCTCTAGTACACGACCTGCTCTAGTGCACGACCTGCTCTGAGTGCCGACCTGCTCTAGTACACGACCTGCTCTAGTGCACGACCTGCTCTAGTGCACGACCTGCTCTGAGTGCCGACCTGCTCTAGTGCACGACCTGCTCTAGTGCACGACCTGCTCTGAGTGCCGACCTGCTCTAGTGCACGACCTGCTCTGAGTGCCAACCTGCTCTAGTACACGACCTGCTCTGCTAACCCGCTCTGACGAGCCATGGCTGACCGTGTTGAGAGAGTCATGCTTCTTGTCCAGCTTAACATATCCGCAACTGCAAGACTTTCCAGTTGAACATAATTATCTTCACTCCTAGAAACCACAGTGAAAATAACTATGTTGAACAGAAAACACAGCTTTTCTACTTATGTATAGAAGAAGCGAAGTTTTTTAGTGCAAAGTTCTAGTTTTAAGAAACCATGCTGTGTTAGCATTTGTTTTGTTTGGGAAGTAACATGAGAACACATTTCGCAAAGCATCTTGCAAAATATAGCAATTATATTAATGTTAGGTTTTTATTGCATAAGAAGGAACTTGACAAATTAAGTCTCCAAAGTTCATTGTATTGTTATAGCTAGTTGCTAAGAGATACGTTTCCTTGACCCTTGCCAACATTTTCAAAGACAGTGTAGAAGTCTTCTCAACTGTCAATCAATCAACTGTTATTAATTACTTTTTTATCCACACACATACACACACACACACACACACACACACACACACACACACACACACACACACACACACACACACACACACACACACACACACACACTTACAGAGGCTGGCTGGCTGGCTGAGTGGACAGCGCTCGAGACTCGTGGACATAGGGACCAGGATTTGATCCCGGCAGCCGGTGGAAAAACAAATGGACAGAGTTTTCTTTCCTTCGCCGGGGATCGAACTCCGGTCCACAGAATTATGTATCCAGAGCATGCTGTCCACCCAGCCACCAGGCGGCCGTGTGTGTGTGTGTGTGTTCTTATTTCCTTATTAAACTGTACTTATTAAACTAAACTTATAAAACTATTAAATTATACAGGACAGAATACGTCACAGGATTACAGGAAGGGGAACAGAACTCCCTTTGCGCCAGAATAATCTCCAGCCTCCCACAACGTGGAATAAACTGAGAGCATCTTGCGGCTCAATGGTACCGGATCACCCCGTTCATAACACCAGCAATTAAGCCGTTTAAGGAGAGCTTCGCCAAGTACCCGGGGAGCAGCCGGAGAATTGTGTGCCCATTAGAAGCACAGAACAAGGAGACGTCTCGCTCCAAACACACTCAGAAAACTGGATGATAAAGTATTGTAAATCATCTAATAGCGTAGGATCCTTCTATTGAGATTTGTCAGTAGCATACTGCTTCAAGCGGGAGCAGAGATGGAAAGGATTGAGCAGTGCAGATGAAGAATCACAATAACGTGGCTGAAAAATGTTGACCAAACACACACACTAGAACATGTCGAGACAACGACGTTTCGGTCCGTCCTGGACCATTATCAAGTCGCTTATGATAAGACGAGGAAAGCAAGGGGCAAAAAATAGGCAAGAGGTGAGGAGATGGAAATCTTAGAGGAATAACAGAGCAACGTAAAAGGTACGGAAGGTAAGGTAAAGTGTGTAATAATAGGAATAAGAAATGGATCGTAAGAAAAAACAAGAGAAAGAGAAAGAAAGATAAAAGGAAGGGTAGGCTTATTTTTTGTCACGTTTGTTAGAAATACTAAGCAGTGGTTCATGTTTTCCAGAATCTGAATCAGCGGATATATTTTTAACAACTTATACAAATCATTAATTTCTGGCTAGACTTCCCGGGTGATAGTGAACCAGTGTAGATTTTGTTAGACATTAACTGGAACATATATAATTTATTGTTTGATTTGTGGTGTTAAAAATGTTCTACCAATGTGTAAGTAATTATGGCAGTACTAGTAATATCTCTGCTATATTTAGGTATTATGCTGTAATTAAATGACACTAGAATAGTAACGGCATAAGACACATTAATGACAATAATAATAGGGAGTAAATCAGTAGAAGCCGTGAGGTGGATTCGAACCTATGCTCTAGATACTCCCTAAGGCACGCGCCTTAGACCACTGCCCCATGACATGGTCAAAGGCGTTTGCTGGGAGTACCCAGAGCAATGGTTTGAATCCTCCTTACGGCTCCTACTGATTTTGTGACTGATTCATCAGGTTAAGGTGATTTCTTTGATCATAACAGTAGTAGTAATAACAACAGTAATTTTATTGCCAACGGTGTTTGTGTTATAAGTAACTTTAATTTTAGTGGAATATACTGGACTAACAAAACAGGAAGCGCAGAGAAAGAAGATTTCTAAGATAGAATTAGTTAATGATTGTTTCCTTAAACAATATATTAATTAGCCAATAGAGGAAAACACAATTTTAGACTATGTAATCTTACAGAAAGATACACATAAATAACATTGGAATAGAGAGTGAGTTAGGGAACAGTGATCGCAAAGAAGTCAGATATCATGGAATAGGTCTGTATGAGAAAGTTCTTTAATGGAGCCAAATTTCCTAAAAAGCATTTTGAGAGATTAAACGGTTTCTTTAAAAGGATAGATCTGGCACATCGAAATATGAGAGATGGGAAGTTCTTGGTACGTGACAAGAAACTCTTGCAGTTTACAAGGAAAATTATAATTAGGATTTAAGAAATTCTCAGTGAAGCCCAAAAGCGTGTTATTCTGTATAAATTAATAAGTATGAATAACAATGACTGCAAATAGATAAGCATGAGATTAAAGAACCTTATAAATAAGAATGTTATGTAAAATTGGATTATGAATAGGGAAGTCAGTCACAAACACAAACTTCTCAAATTAGATAGAAATGTTAGAATGAAATAAGGAAACAAAGCAAAATAAGGAAATATATAAAACAGTCAGGCAAAGACAAGTGCCAAAGTTTCCTCTCAGATATATTAAGCAAAGATGAGAGAGAAGACAGAGTAAGTAAAATCTAAATAAGGTTAGGCAACTAACAAAGAAATGAGTAATGTTTTAAACAGAGTAATAAAGTAATCATTATTACTGTGTATCTACATTGTGTCACAAATTAACCCTCCACATTCAGGTACTGGCTTTCTCCATAGCAGTCTTTCCTCAACTCTTCGATAACTCTATGTCCATCCAGGTGTCCATATACGCTTATCCTGTGCATATTATGTCTCATAAAACTGTATTCTGTTGTGTTACTCTATGGATTAATGTATTCATTGGTTTGTGGTTTTCATTTACTTACTGTGCTCTGATGCACCATGTCACCACCGAGTCAACTAGTTTGTGGTCACGGCACCGACCCTCCTGAGTAGCAAGGTTTTTCACAGATTGCTTTGAAATTTTCACATAACGTTTCATTCGCATCCGAGAGGGTTTTAATATTCATACTTTATACATGTTACGTCAGTGACGGGAAAAAAACATGCATTTTTGAAAAACTGTGTTTTTCATGTGAGGGGAAATCTTCGAAACCTCCTTACCGATTCCCTTTAAATTTTGACACAATGTTGCATTCGAATAGAGGCGTTTTTATATGCCTACTATATACATGCCTCACCTGTGACAGGAAAAAACATGCTTTTTTGAAAAAAGCACCATCTGTTGGACGTAATAGCAACACACTATGCTAAATGCTATATGTTAATATTTCATTTCAATGTTTCTAATTGCATTGATAAATTAAATTTTCAAAGAATTCAATTTATTTTCATTTTGATTTAATTATTTTGTGCGACATTGCAGATGAATTGAGCTGTGTTGTTCACCACACCGTCCATTTTGCAAGTATAAGTATAGATGCCACACCTGTGACAGGTAGAAACATTCGTTTTTTAAGAAACAGCACCATCTGTTTCACGTAAGAGCAACACACGCTTTACTAAATATGCTACGATTCCATTTCAATGTTTCTGATTGCATTGACAAATTGAACTTTCATAGATTTCGATTTATTTTCATTTTGATTTAATTATTTTGTGTGACAATGCCTTGGAATTGAGCTGCGTTGTTTACCATGCCGTTCATTTCGTTCATTGAGCATAGTTTATTTTTATTTTGTTATTGTTTTTCATTTTTCTTTTTTAACTGTTTCTCTTATATTCCAGTGATGGGAGCATCAGATAATTTGAGAATGCATCGGACGAGGGAGTGGGGAATGTTGGGGGAGGATGATGAAACGGGAGTGTGGGGGATGGTGGGGAGGAGGAAGGGTGAGGAGGAAGAGGTGACAGGGAAAGGGGAAATGGTAGGGAGGACGAGGGGATGAGGGAGTGGGAGATGTAGGAGAGGGCCAGGGGACGCTGAATGGGGAGGGCCAGGGGACGGTGGAGTGGGGGATGGCAGGGAGGACAAGGGGACGTGGGAGGGGAGAATGGTGGGGAGGACGAGGGGACTGGGGGTGTGGAATGGTTGGGAGGATGAGGGGACATGGGGAGGGGGGAGTCATGGGGAGGACTGAGGGACAGGGAAGGTTGTTGTGGCTCAACAACACACATGCGATGCTAAGCCACAACAATGCGTGGCCGGTTACAGCTAGTATTTAATGAATCAGTATTGTCTAACAATATCAATCTTTAAAATCAATATTTATTTTATTTATATTTTATTTAAAAATCAATATTATTATATTTATATTTTATTTAAAATCAATATTATTTTATTTAGATTTGATTTAAAAATCATTATATAATAAAAAAATTAAATGAATATTTAACAAAAAAACTATTAATATTTAAATCAATATTTAATATATAATATATATTTTATTTAAGCATCAATATATAAATCAATATTTAATAAATGAATATTACCGGAGTGTGGAGTGTTACAGGTTCAATATATTTCATGCAGAAGAAGGATTGCTAAATTCCTTGAATTAGGAAAGCCTTTGTTACTGTGCCTTAGAAAGAGACTCATTAAAAGTGACAAGTTCCTGGAATTGTGGGGAGGAGGGCAGGGTGAAGAGGTCATCTGAAGCTGTACTACTTCATAATTAAAACAAAAATCAGAGTTAGCATCAATGGAGTTAAATGTGAATGGGAGACTGTTGTAAGTGGTGTCCCGGGGCTCTGTTCGTGGTCATGTTTACCGTACATAGAAGCGAGTTAGTCACAGGATATAACAGAAACATGTGCAAATCTGCAGATGATTAAAAAATGGGGCGTGAAATCGAGACAGGCTAAATCTAAATCTATGGAAATCTAGGTGATCTAGACAGGCTTTCAAAATGGACGCAAGTTTGGCATATACAGTTAAATACTGATAAATATATAGTTCTCAGTATAGGTAACAATAATACAGTTCCGGACATCAGCTAGAGGATGTTAAAATCCCCAGGTCTGAATAAGCAACCTGTTCTCGCACTTGCTGTGCTTATGAATAAGTGCATATGTGGCATACTAATTTATTGTGAATATATGAGTTTACCCCGAAATGCTAAATAGAATACGACATCCTAACCTAACCTTCTTAGTATATTTAGATATTACAATTAGTCCTGAACCCATACCTATATTGATATTACAGTTTTATAAAAATAATAAAACAACACTAAAATATTTAAATAAGTTGTAAAGTAACTCAGGGTATTGTCAAATTTTGTATAAAATCTCTATTGTTTAATAAAACTGAGAGGAAAAGTTAGTGCCCTTAAAAAAATATGGCTTGGAATAAGTCACATATGTACTTATTTATGTTTAAAATAGTGACTTTAAACAATAAGTCATATATGTGCTGTCTTGAGTGGGTTGCAATAAGAGAGATTTCGGAGACATGTTAGTGATGTTAAGCCAAACAATGGATATATAAATGCATGGATTAAGGCTAAAAGATTATTAAGATTTATTACTAGAAGCGCCAGCAGTAAAATACGTGAACTCTTAACTTTAGCTTTAACTTGTTCTTGATTCGCCCCATTTAGAGTATGCGATTCAGTTTTGAACTCCGAACTATGGAATGGGTATAAACTCACATCAACGTTTCATTCACTCGGGACCCTAGAAGCTATGAACCTCTGACCCACTGAGCGGGAGACGGAAGCTCTATCAAACACGCAACGGCTTGATAGAGTGATCATAAGGACAGCTCTGGAGGACAGAGGTTCGAGGCTCCTAGGACCCTAGTGAATGAAGTGTTATTACCCGCATTTATTATGACTGACAAGTCACATGAACTTGTACACAGGAAGATGACGAAGCTAATGCCAGGAAATACAAACCTCTTAATGAGAACGTAAAAAACACCATAATATACACAACCCATCCTCCTGTTTAGAGAGAACATTTTGTAACCATGTGCACCATAGTACAAAATTGATGTACTAAGCAATTAGTTGAATTTGGACAATTAATTTCATAGAGTCCGAAAAAATAAAGCTAAAAAACCAACTTCAATATTCCTAGGCCTAGTATAGCACACATGTGTACTATATTAGGCCTCAGATAGCGTGTGTTGGGCCATGGAAGGTTAGGTTAGGTTAGTTCAGGTTGTCTTTGCAGCATAAATACCAAACCTTTTCCGGTTTGTCCGAATTCCGTGGTACAGATTTCTATTTCCTAATTGCATTGTTCGTCGGTATATGTACAATGGTCCTCATTGTTACTATAAGTACTGCCTAAATAGGAGGATGGGCTGACTTACATTTCATAAACAACGTGTAAGGGCTTTCTTGACTGAAGTATAATTCAATGATTGTATTGGCAGTTTCCGTGGTGCAGTGGTAAGACACTCGCCTGGCGTTCCGCGAGCGCTATGTCATGGGTTCGTATCCTGGCCGGGGAGGATTTAATGGGCGCAATTCCTTAACTGCTGTAGCCTCTGTTTAACGCAACAGTAAAGTTTGTACTTGGATGAAAAAAACGATTCTTCGCGGCAGGGGATCGTATTCCAGGGACCGTAGGATTAAGGACTTGCCCGAAACGCTACGCGTACTAGTGGCTGTACAAGAATGTAACAACTCTTGTATATATCTCAAAAAAAAAAAAAAAAAAAAAAAAAAAAAAAAAATGAAAGGGAACAGTAATTGGGAAATGAATAAGACTTTAAATGTCGCCATGAAATCACCCTAGCGTGATATATCAATGAAAATCTTTCTGAGACAATGGAGTGACTTGAACCCGCGCCCTTGTGGTTCCCAGACACCTGCCCTAACCACAGGTGTTATGACATTTTAAATATATCAACACGAAATGAAATTTGAAACAATGGATATAGATTTCATAAGTTAATATATAAAAGAGCCCTGGATAAATACTGGTTAGTGGATGGGTTGTATATTTATGGGAAAAATTATCGCGTAACTTAATGTAACTTAATAGATGAGTGATCAATGGATACGCACGCGTGCACACACACACATAAGTTTAGGTAGTACTTATAGTATTACCATTGTGCATATTGTGCATACCGACATACCATACCATTGTGCATATACCGACGTACAATGCAGTTAGGAAGTAGAAATCTGTACCAGGGAATTTGTATAAACCGGAAAAGGTTTGGTATTTATGTTGCAAATACAACCTAGACTAACCTAACCTAACCTTCCATGGCCCAACACACGCTATCTGAGGCCTAATATAGTACATATGTGTGCTATACTAGGCCTAGGAAAATTTAAGTTGTTTTTTTAGCTTTATTTTTTCGGACTCTATGAAATTAATAATTCCAAATTCTACTAATTGCTTAGTACATAGAAAGAACTGTTTTTAGTGTCAGGGTAGTTAACAGGTGAAATGCATTAGGCAGTGATGTAGTGGAGCCTGACTCCATACACACTTTCAAATGTAGATATGATAGAGCCCAATAGGCTCAGGAATCAGTACACCAGTTGATTGACAGTTGAGAGGCGGGACCAAAGAGCCAAAGCTCAACCCCTACAAGCACAAATAGGTGAGAACATAGCTGAGCGAGCTCTATCTGGGCTCTATTACACTGGGCTCTATCATTATCTCTATCTACTGGGCTCTATCACACACACACATACACACACACACGTGTGTGTGTGTGTGTGTGATAGAGCCCAGTAGGCTCAGGAATCTGACCACCAGTTGATACACAGTTGAGAGGCGGGACCAAAGAGTTAGAGCTCAACCCCCGCATCATCAGATCAAAGATCAGCATCTGAACATATAGCACTGAAGATCAGCATCTGTACATATAGCACTGAAGATCAGCATCTGTACATATAACACTGAAGATCAGCATCTGTACATATAACACTGAAGATCAGCATCTGTACATATAACACTGAAGATCAGCATCTGTACATATAACACTGAAGATCAGCATCTGTACATATAACACAGAAGATCAGCATCTGTACACATAACACTGAAGATCAGCATCTGTACATATAACACAGAAGATCAGCATCTGTACATATAACACAGAAGATCAGCATCTGAACATATAGCACTGAAGATCAGCATCTGTACATATAACACTGAAGATCAGCATCTGTACATATAACACTGAAGATCAGCATCTGTACATATAACACTGAAGATCAGCATCTGTACATATAACACTGAAGATCAGCATCTGTACATATAACACAGAAGATCAGCATCTGTACACATAACACAGAAGATCAGCATCTGTACACATAACACTGAAGATCAGCATCTGTACATATAACACAGAAGATCAGCATCTGTACACATAACACTGAAGATCAGCATCTGTACATATAACACAGAAGATCAGCATCTGTACATATAACACAGAAGATCAGCATCTGAACACATAACACTGAAGATCAGCATCTGTACATATAACACAGAAGATCATGGTTTGATTAGTTTGGATTTAGAAAATATATGAAAACACATTGCTGATAATTATAGTTGGTTGGTGCTTGACATCATAATATAGTAGATATAGACGCAAACTCACTATAATGTTTCGAACTCCGGAAGGACAAATATGATTGAAGTTTGGCCTCCTGGTCCACGACTCACATTGACCATATGATCTGCTACAGATTCGTTCGTTATTAGTTTCTTAAAACGAGTTCCAATATTACGCACTTGTAAGACAAAAAAGCGACAAAAATGCTATCCGTATGTTATTATGTTAAAACATTTTAGTAATGTACCAATATCGCAGCCAGGAATACAACAACCATCTATGTATATATATATATATATATATATATATATATATATATATATATATATATGTCGTACCTAGTAGCCAGAACTCACTTCTCAGCCTACTATGCAAGGCCCAATTTGCCTAATAAGCCAAGTTTTCATGAATTAATTGTTTTTCGACTACCTAACCTACCTAACCTAACCTAACCTAACTTTTTCCGCTACCTGACCTAACCTAACCTATAAACATAGGTTAGGTTAGGTTAGGTAGGGTTGGTTAGGTTTGGTCATATATCTACGTTAATTTAAACTCCAATAAAAAAAAATTGACCTCATACGTAATGAAATGGTTTGATTTATCATTTCATAAGAAAAAAATTGGAGAAAATATATTAATTCAGGAAAACTTGGCTTATTAGGCAAATCGGGCCTTGCATAGTAGGCCGATAAGTGCGTTCTGGCTATTAGGTACGACATATATATATATATATATATATATATATATATATATATATATATATATATGTCGTACCTAGTAGCCAGAACTCACTTCTCAGCCTACTATTCAAGGCCCGATTTGCCTAATAAGCCAAGTTTTCATGAATTAATGTTTTTTCGTCTACCTAACCTACCTAACCTAACCTAACCTAGCTTTTTTTGGCTACCTAACCTAACCTTACCTATAAATATAGGTTAGGTTAGGTTAGGTAGGGTTGGTTAGGTTCGGTCATATATCTACGTTAATTTTAACTCCAATAAAAAAAATTTGACCTCATACATAGAGAAAAGGGTTGCTTTATCATTTCATAAGAAAAAAATTATAGTAAATATATTAATTCAGGAAAACTTGGCTTATTAGGCAAATCGGGCCTTGAATAGTAGGCTGAGAAGTGAGTTCTGGCTACTAGGTACGACATATATATATATATATATATATATATATATATATATATATATATATATATATATGTCGTACCTAGTAGCCAGAACTCACTTCTCAGCCTACTATGCAAGGCCCGATTTGCCTAATAAGACAAGTTTTCCTGAATTAATATATTTTCTCTAATTTTTTTCTTATGAAATGATAAAGCTACCCATTTCATTATGTATGAGGTCAATTTTTTTTTATTGGAGTTAAAATTAACGTAGATATATGACCAAACCTAACCAACCCT
>NC_091205.1:5136290-5191290 GCF_040958095.1 Procambarus clarkii | reverse complement strand
CTTTCGTTACCTAGCAGGTGAGTTGAATGGTGGCTCTAGTAGCTATATACTCTACGACAGCTGATTATCAAGCAGATGACTATCTACATCTATTTCTATCAAACCAACTTAACTTAGTTTTTGGTTCTGTGGATGATTACGTGTGTTTTTAGTATGTGGGTGTAGCATTTAGAGTTGTGATACGAGCAGAGGTGGTCAGCAAAGCACTGTTTGAGAAATGTTCGAACGTCATCGGTTGTCAGTGTGAAAGTCGTTGGACGGGTTTTGTGTTGATGAGGACGGGCTGTGTGTTGATGAGGACGGGCTGTGTGTTGATGAGGACGGGCTGTGTTGATGAGGACAGGCTGTGTGTCGATGAGGACGGGCTGTGTGTCGATGAGGACGGGCTGTGTGTTGATGAGGAAGGGTTGTGTGTTGATGAGGACGGGCTGTGTGTTGATGAGGACGGGCTGTGTGTTGATGAGGACGGGCTGTGTGTCGATGAGGACGGGCTGTGTGTCGATGAGGACGGGCTGTGTGTTGATGAGGACGGGCTGTGTGTTGATGTAGATGGGCTGTGTGTTGAAGAGGATGGGCTGTGTGTTGATGAGGATGGGTTGTGTGATGATGAGGACGGGCTGTGTGATGATGAGGACGGGTTGTGTGTCGATGAGAACGGGCTGTGTGTTGATGAGGACGGGCTGTGTGTTGATAAGGACGGGTTGTGTGTTGATGAGGACTGGCTGTGTGTTGGTGAAGACTGGCTGTGTGTTGGTGAAGACTGGCTGTGTGTTGGTGAAGACTGGCTGTGTGTTGGTGAGGACGAGCTGTGTGTTGATGAAGACTGGCTGTGTGTTGGTGAAGACTGGCTGTGTGTTGGTGAAGACTGGCTGTGTGTTGATGAGGACGGGTTGTGTGTTGATGAGGACGGGCTGTGTGTTGATGAGGACTGGCTGTGTGTTGATGAGGACGAGCTGTGTGTTGATTTGAACGGGCTGTGTGTTGATGAGGACGGGTTGTGTGTTGATGAGGACGGGCTGTGTGTTGATGAGGACGAGTTGTGTGTTGATGAGGACGGGCTGTGTGTTGATGAGGACGGGCTGTGTGTTGATGAGGACGGGCTGTGTGTTGATGAGGACGGGCTGTGTGTTGATGAGGATGGGCGGTGTGTTGATGAGGATAGGCTGTGTGTTGATGAGGACGGGTTGTGTGTTGATGAGGATGGGCTGTGTGTTGATGAGGACGGGCTGTGTGTTGATGAGGATGGGCGGTGTGTTGATGAGGATAGGCTGTGTGTTGATGAGGACGGGTTGTGTGTTGATTAGAACGGGCTGTGTGTTGATGAGGACAGGTTGCGTGTTGATGAGGACGGGCTGTGTGTTGATGAGGACAGGTTGCGTGTTGATGAGGACAGGTTGTGTGTTGATGAGGACGGGCTGTGTGTTGATGAGGACGGGTTGTATGTTGATGAGGACGGGCTGTGTGTTGATGAGGACTGGCTGTGTGTTGATGAGGACGGGCTGTGTGTTGATGAGGACGGGTTGTGTGTTGATGAGGACGGGTTGTGTGTTGATGAGGACGGGTTGTGTGTTGATGAGGACGGGCTGTGTGTTGATGAGGACAGGTTGCGTGTTGATGAGGACAGGTTGTGTGTTGATGAGGACCGACTGTGTGTTGATGAGGACGGGCTGTGTGTTGATGAGGACGGGTTGTGTGTTGATGAGGATAGGCTGTGTGTTGATGAGGACGGGTTGTGTGTTGATTAAAACGGGCTGTGTGTTGATGAGGACGGGTTGTGTGTTGATTAAAACGGGCTGTGTGTTGATGAGGACAGGTTGCGTGTTGATGAGGACGGGCTGTGTGTTGATGAGGACAGGTTGCGTGTTGATGAGGACAGGTTGTGTGCTGATGAGGACCGACTGTGTGTTGATGAGGGTCAGGTCGTATGTTGATGAGGACGGGTTGTGTGTTGATGAGGACGGGTTGTGTGTTGATGAGGACGGGCTGTGTGTTGATGAGGACCGACTGTGTGTTGATGAGGACAGGTTGTATGTTGATGAGGACGGGTTGTGTGTTGATGAGGACGGGTTGTGTGTTGATGAGGACCGACTGTGTGTTGATGAGGGTCAGGTCGTATGTTGATGAGGACGGGTTGTGTGTTGATGAGGACGGGTTGAGTGCTGATGAGGACCGACTGTATGTTGATGAGGACGGGTTGTGTGTTGATGAGGACGGGCTGTGTGTTAATGAGGACGGGCTGTGTGTTAATGAGGACGGGCTGTGTGTTAATGAGGACGGGCTGTGTGTTAATGAGGACGGGCTGTGTGTTAATGAGGACGGGCTGTGTGTTAATGAGGACGGGCTGTGTGTTGATGAGGACGGGCTGTGTGTTGATGAGGACTGGCTGTGTGTTGATGAGGACGGGCTGTGTGTTAATGAGGACGGGCTGTGTGTTAATGAGGACGGGCTGTGTGTTAATGAGGACGGGCTGTGTGTTGATGAGGACAGGCTGTGTGTTGATGAGGACGGGCTGTGTGTTGATGAGGACGGGCTGTGTGTTAATGAGGACGGGCTGTGTGTTAATGAGGACGGGCTGTGTGTTGATGAGGACGGGCTGTGTGTTGATGAGGATGGGTTGTGTGTTGATGAGAACGTGTTGTGTGTTGATGAGGAAGGGCTGTGTGTTGATGAGTACGTGTTGTGTGTTGATGAGAACGTGTTGTGTGTTGATGAGGACGGGTTGTGTGTTGATGAGAACGTGTTGTGTGTTGATGAGGACGGGCTGTGTGTGTTGATGAGGACGGGCTGTGTGTGTTGATGAGGACGGGCTGTGTGTGTTGATGAGGACGGGCTGTGTGTTGATGAGGACGGGCTGTGTTGATGAGGACGGGCTGTGTGTCGATAAGGACGGGCTGTGTGTCGATGAGGACGGGCTGTGTGTTGATGAGGACGGGCTGTGTGTTGATGAGGACGGGCTGTGTGTTGATGAGGACGGGCTGTGTGTTGATGAGGACGGGCTGTGTGTCGATGAGGACGGGCTGTGTGTCGATGAGGACGGGCTGTGTGTTGATGAGGACGGGCTGTGTGTTGATGTAGATGGGCTGTGTGTTGAAGAGGATGGGCTGTGTGTTGATGAGGATGGGTTGTGTGATGATGAGGACGGACTGTGTGATGATGAGGACGGGCTGTGTGTTGATAAGGACGGGTTGTGTGTTGATGAGGACGGGCTGTGTGTTGGTGAAGACTGGCTGTGTGTTGGTGAAGACTGGCTGTGTGTTGGTGAGGACGAGCTGTGTGTTGATGAGGACGAGCTGTGTGTTGGTGAAGACTGGCTGTGTGTTGGTGAAGACTGGCTGTGTGTTGATGAGGACGGGTTGTGTGTTGGTGAAGACTGGCTGTGTGTTGGTGAAGACTGGCTGTGTGTTGGTGAGGACGAGCTGTGTGTTGATGAGGACGAGCTGTGTGTTGGTGAAGACTGGCTGTGTGTTGGTGAAGACTGGCTGTGTGTTGGTGAGGACGAGCTGTGTGTTGGTGAAGACTGGCTGTGTGTTGGTGAAGACTGGCTGTGTGTTGATGAGGACGGGTTGTGTGTTGATGAGGACGGGCTGTGTGTTGATGAGGACTGGTTGTGTGTTGATGAGGACGGGTTGTGTGTTGATGAGGACGGGTTGTGTGTTGATGAGGACGGCCTGTGTGTTGATGAGGACTGGCTGTGTGTTGATGAGGACGGGCTGTGTGTTGATTTGAACGGGCTGTGTGTTGATGAGGACGGGTTGTGTGTTGATGAGGACGGGCTGTGTGTTGATGAGGACGGGTTGTGTGTTGATGAGGACGGGCTGTGTGTTGATGAGGACGGGCTGTGTGTTGATGAGGACGGGCTGTGTGTTGATGAGGACGGGCTGTGTGTTGATGAGGATGGGCGGTGTGTTGATGAGGATAGGCTGTGTGTTGATGAGGACGGGTTGTGTGTTGATGAGGATGGGCTGTGTGTTGATGAGGACGGGCTGTGTGGTGATGAGGATGGGCGGTGTGTTGATGAGGACGGGCTGTGTGTTGATGAGGACGGGTTGTGTGTTGATTAGAACGGGCTGTGTGTTGATGAGGACGGGTTGTGTGTTGATGAGGACGGGTTGTGTGTTGATGAGGACGGGTTGTGTGTTGATGAGGACGGGCTGTGTGTTGATGAGGACGGGCTGTGTGTTGATGAGGACGGGCTGTGTGTTGATGAGGACGGGCTGTGTGTTGATGAGGATGGGCTGTGTGTTGATGAGGATACGCTGTGTGTTGATTAGGACGGGCTGTGTGTTGATGAGGACGGGCTGTGTGTTGATGAGGATGGGCGGTGTGTTGATGAGGACGGGTTGTGTGTTGATGAGGATGGGCTGTGTGTTGATGAGGACGGGCTGTGTGTTGATGAGGACGGGCTGTGTGTTGATGAGGATGGGCGGTGTGTTGATGAGGACAGGTTGCGTGTTGATGAGGACGGGCTGTGTGTTGATGAGGACGGGTTGTGTGTTGATGAGGATGGGCTGTGTGTTGATGAGGACGGGCTGTGTGGTGATGAGGATGGGCGGTGTGTTGATGAGGACGGGCTGTGTGTTGATGAGGACGGGTTGTGTGTTGATTAGAACGGGCTGTGTGTTGATGAGGACGGGTTGTGTGTTGATGAGGACGGGTTGTGTGTTGATGAGGACGGGTTGTGTGTTGATGAGGACGGGCTGTGTGTTGATGAGGACGGGCTGTGTGTTGATGAGGACGGGCTGTGTGTTGATGAGGACGGGCTGTGTGTTGATGAGGATGGGCTGTGTGTTGATGAGGATACGCTGTGTGTTGATTAGGACGGGCTGTGTGTTGATGAGGACGGGCTGTGTGTTGATGAGGATGGGCGGTGTGTTGATGAGGACGGGTTGTGTGTTGATGAGGATGGGCTGTGTGTTGATGAGGACGGGCTGTGTGTTGATGAGGAC
The DNA here is from genome assembly GCF_040958095.1 of Procambarus clarkii. Lineage (NCBI taxonomy): Eukaryota > Metazoa > Arthropoda > Malacostraca > Decapoda > Cambaridae > Procambarus > Procambarus clarkii. The sequence continues at coordinate 5,186,344 of NC_091205.1, read as the reverse complement.
GGGCTGTGTGTTGATGAGGATGGGCGGTGTGTTGATGAGGACAGGTTGCGTGTTGATGAGGACGGGCTGTGTGTTGATGAGGACGGGCTGTGTGTTGATGAGGACGGGTTGTGTGTTGATTAGAACGGGTTGCGTGTTGATGAGGACAGGTTGTGTGCTGATGAGGACCGACTGTGTGTTGATGAGGACAGGTTGTATGTTGATGAGGATGGGCTGTGTGTTGTTGAGGACGGGCTGTGTGTTGATGAGGACGGGCTGTGTGTTGATGAGGATGGGCGGTGTGTTGATGAGGACAGGTTGCGTGTTGATGAGGACGGGCTGTGTGTTGATGAGGACGGGCTGTGTGTTGATTAGAACGGGTTGCGTGTTGATGAGGACAGGTTGTGTGCTGATGAGGACCGACTGTGTGTTGATGAGGACAGGTTGTATGTTGATGAGGACGGGCTGTGTGTTAATGAGGACGGGCAGTGTGTTGATGAGGACCGACTGTGTGTTGATGAGGGTCAGGTCGTATGTTGATGAGGACGGGTTGTGTGTTGATGAGGACGGATTGAGTGCTGATGAGGACCGACTGTATGTTGATGAGGACGGGTTGTGTGTTGATGAGGACGGGCTGTGTGTTAATGAGGACGGGCTGTGTGTTAATGAGGACGGGCTGTGTGTTAATGAGGACGGGCTGTGTGTTGATGAGGACGGGCTGTGTGATGATGAGGACGGGCTGTGTGTTGATGAGGACGGGCTGTGTGTTGATGAGGACGGGCTGTGTGTTGATGAGGACGGGCTGTGTGTTAATGAGGACGGGCTGTGTGTTAATGAGAACGGGCTGTGTGTTGATGAGGACGGGCCGTGTGTGTTTATGAGGATGGGTTGTGTGTTGATGAGAACGTGTTGTGTGTTGATGAGGACGGGCTGTGTGTTGATGAGGACGTGTTGTGTGTTGATGAGAACGTGTTGTGTGTTGATGAGGACGGGTTGTGTGTTGATGAGAACGTGTTGTGTGTTGATGAGGACGGGCTGTGTGTGTTGATGAGGACGGGCTGTGTGTGTTGATGAGGACGGGCTGTGTGTGTTGATGAGGACGGGCTGTGTGTGTTGATGAGGACGGGCTGTGTGTGTTGATGAGGACGGGCTGTGTGTGTTGATGAGGACGTGTTGTGTGTTGATGAGGACGTGTTGTGTGTTGATGAGGTCAGGTTGCATAGCTGATGACGTTCGAAAAGTGCTCCGCTGACGACCTCTGTTTGAATCACATTTCCGTAAATGTTTCACCCACGCACTACGAACACAAATACTTTGCCAGCAGAGCCTAAACAGCGGGCCTAACCTACCATACGCCTTGATATGCCAATATTGAATATTATTAATAATTTGTTTTAAGAAAATCGCTATTTTGAATATGCATTATGTAAAATTGACGAATGAGCCTTTGGGAGCTGGGAGCTGGATGGATGAACATTGCCTGAAGACAAGTAATAATACTATTAATTAAAAAGTGCTTCTGGTAACTAGCAATATATTAATACTAATTTATCAGCAGCTAACGAAATATGGGCAACGCCCTACATATTTCCCACTAAGCATGAAGAACAGTATTATCGTAACTAAAAAGTGTTTTTGCTGTTTTCATTAACACGTTTTTATGTTGTTCAATTTATTTTCAAGAGCCGTGACTCATCAAGCTTCTGTGACCAAGAGTTACGTGACTCTCTAAACCCAGCACCTGCGGGAAGTCACGTGACAATCAGCCAATGATTTCGGAAATAAGTTACGAAAGCCACTTGTATTGGCCAGGATATTAAAGATCCGGATCCATTCAGCAGAGAGCAGACTCTCTCTCAGGGAGGCCAGACTTACCTCGCACGAACCTAGACCTACAACAGAGTCCCGAAACACGAAGAATATGCAAAGGAAACCGTAAATCGCTTCGGTTAAGAAAGTTTTTTTTTTATTGAGCGGTGGTTCGCTACAACAAGCAGACGAGGATCATTAAACAGAAACTGTTAACCGGGCAATTGCTCCACCGTCCCGCCACCAGGAGTGGGCCGCAACACTGACGACGTTACGGTAGAACATGGGAACAACATGTACAGTGACGATGGAGGCATCAGAGATATTACAGGTGTCACAGGCATTAGAAGCATCAGAGTCGTGTCAGGTATCAGCAATGAGAGGCAGCAGAGGCACGAGCAGCACCAGGCTGCCACCTATGAAGGAGGTTCAGAGTGTAAGGCTCTTCTGGGTGTTGAGGAGGCGAGGACACTACTTCCCGCTCGTGGAAGACAGGACCCAACGGCGATATTATAGTACCGAACTTACCGTTGTTTCAAGTATTATCATATTATAGACATTCTACAAGTAGAATGCAGAGTAGATGTAGATGGACATCAACATCTTCATCTATGGATGTAGAATGCAGAGTATTCTACATCCAAAGAATAGATGGATGTAAAATGTTCTGTATTCCACTTTCAGATCAGAGAATAACGTTCTTTGTCCTGTCACCAAATGCGCAGATACTTTATGTCTTGAGAGTTAGCATAGAATCTTTCGTATTTGCTGTGAGATGACTTTTATAACCATGGTTCCTTATATTACTGATACTGAATTAATTCTAAGTATTTGTCCCCACTGTGAGAATCAGTATAGTGTGTGTTACTGATAGTTCATGCTGCTGTGTTTGTGTGCCAGTGGGACGCAGCGCCAGGTAAGTAAAGGTCACTTCAGTGTGTTTGAATATTGCATCGTGCACCAAATTTCTGTCCAACAGTATTTACATTCGCTCCAGTGACTCTACTTTTTTTTAATTTTGCTAGGAGTCGTGGTTGTGTATAATTGATCACTCCTCAGTTGACTCCCGCCATGCGGAGGTTCCTTCTAGAGATGGATTCTGATAATTAAGAACATCATTGAGGATTGCTGCTAACTACCAAGACAAAGGTGGTCAGCAACCTATCATAACTACCACAACACAGGAACCACCAATCATAACTACCATAACACAAGAACCCCCAATCATAACTACCACAACACAGGAACCACCTACCATAACTACCACAACACAGGAAACATCTACCATAACTACCACAACACAGGAACCACCTACCATAACTACCCGAACACAGGAACCACCAATCATAACTACCACAACACAGGAACCACCTACCATAACTACCACAACACAGGAAACATCTACCATAACTACCACAACACAGGAACCACCTACCATAACTACCCAAACACAGGAACCACCAATCATAACTACCACAACAAAGGAACCACCAATCATAACTACCACAACACAGGAACCACCTACCATAACTACCACAACACAGGAACCAGCAACAATAACTACACCAACACTTGAATACAATAAAAAGATCAGCCACCTCACAGTTTGAAGATCTTTCTAGGAGACTGTCAAATTATCTGGGAAATATTTTTCTTGATAGAACGCTAACATAACACTGTCATGCATAACACAATGTAACATAACACTGTCATGCATAACACAATGTAACATAACACTGTCATGTATAACACACTGTAACATAACACTATCATGCATAACACAATGTAACATAACACTGTCATGCGTAACACAATGTAAAATAATACTGTCATGCATAATACAATGTAACAGAACACTGTCATGCATAACACTAACGTAACATTAACTAGTGTTACACAGATTAAAGTACCGCCATCTACCATAACATTATCTTGCATTACTCTATCAAACGTAACACTAACGTAGCACTATCTTTGGTAACACTATGTAACGTAACACTATCATATGTAACACTACCTTACATAACAATGTCTGGCATAACACCACCTAACATACCAATATTTTATGTTAAACTATCAAATGTAAAACTATCTTATGTAACACTATCTAACGTAACAATATTTTATGTAACAATATGCTACATAACACTATTTAATGGAACAATATGCTAGATAACACTATTTAACGTAACAGCACCTTACGTAACACTAATGCAACATTATCCTAACACTCTCTAACGTAACAATATGCTATGTAATGTGTGGGAAATTTTTACCACTATATCTATATTACTATCTAAGAAATGTATTATTTCTATATCAAATCTAAATCATAACAAATGCATATCAAAATCACATCAGAATCACTATAGATTCATTATACATCTGGATCATACATGACAATGCCACCTATGATTACGTACACCATAGGTCCCTACATGACTTTGTGCATGATTTCTCAAGGATCCAGAAGCTTCTAGAAGGATTTCTTAATTAAAATACAATTGGAACAGTTGAATCGATTTCCAGTAGGGATTAAATCAAATCCTTCATAAGAATCATTAGTACTATCAAGTACTACTTATTATCTATAAATCCAATATCTAATTATATTATAATCACATCTTATCTCAATCATATGTCTAGACAGTAAAAATAATCAATCAATAATCATTGAAGGCTACCTTCCCCAAAAAGAAGGGAGGAGCCAACTCAGGAGTAAGCGACCTACAGGGGCCCCCGAGGCCAGGACGGGTGTGTTTACAAACAGTGAACAAGTGTGACGGTGCCTTGCGAACAATTATTCAGCTTAGGACATCTTATCCAATCATCTTTATCACCAGTGATTACTCTCTAGAACTGGGGAAGTACCTGGACAATATATCTACAAGGAAAAATTCCTAGAACATATCTAAATAAGTGTAGAGTGGAGCACACAAGGTATCATTGTCTCCACCTCCACCATCATCACTTATCTAACCTATTGTAACCGCAATTAAGGACATAATCAATTAGCAATGCTACTAGAACAATACAGCAAAGCTGTGATATTATATATTGTGCCTAAACTCCACAAGAGCGTTATCCAGTATGGCACACTTGTCAGACAGGCACCCGGCATTCAGAGAAGTATATTGAATGTTATTTAGTGTATTAATTGGCCAATTATATGCTTGTGTAACTTTAATAAATCCAATAAGTCCGTCTGCCAGTTACAGGGTGAGGCAACGCCTCATATTTCAGTAAGTTTATTAATATAGTAATGCCTGAACCTCTTCATATAAATTGAATATATCAATACATATATGTATATATATATCCTTGAACATATTAATTAAGTTAACAATTGCTTGCTTAGTTATCTTTATTTTGTAATATAAGTTTATCTAATTGAAAATAATCTTTAGTACTTAGTTAACAGCACTTAGACCACAGTCAAGGTCATTTAATATCATACTTCTACAATTTAAATTGTTGTGTTTATAGTAAATGAATTTTCAGTAAAAAACACCACACTAACTTATCATTATCACCAAAGATTGCTCTCTAGAAACTGGGGAAGTACCTGGACTATATATATATGGAAAATTCCTAGTGCTTTATCTAAATAAGAGTGAAGAGAGTGGCTCATAACAGCTGATGTGTTGACTTGTCTGCAGGTGGAATGTAGATCTTCAATCAACTTCTTCATTCACACTTATGGATACACATGCCCCTTACAGCCCCCAGTCTGTCATTAGGACTAGAGGAGGTAGGATTTACAACCCTACCTAGGGACTTCAGTTGTGTTAATTTTGCACAGAGTAATTTTTAACTTAGTACAATGCAAGTTTTATGTAGTTCTCCTCATATATCAACCTCGGGAATATTTCCACAACCACCACCACCACTACCAATACCACCACCACTACCACCATCACCACCACCACTACCACCACCACCGCCACCACCACCAACAACAACAACCACAACAACATCACCACCACCACCACCACCAACAACAACAACACCATCACCACCACCAACAACAACAACAATAACCCTAACACCACCACAACCACCAACAAGAACAACAAGGACCCACCATAGACAAATAAACCTGCAACTCTGCAGGAAAGCGAACACTCTACACCCGCCAGCAGACACGGAACACCCGCCAGCAGACACCCACCTGAGTATAGACGAGCAGTGTGTACTGGGTGTTGACACTCCTCAGTGGGCCGGAGACACAGTGTATCATGAAGCCGTGGGCTGTGTGGTTGGTCACTCTGCAGCTGTGTACTGGGCCGGGGCGACCTGTACAGCGGGAGTAAGAACACCCACGGTGAGACACCACCCACCAGAATGGACATATTGGAAGAGCAGCAAAGGAAAGGAACAGGGAGAGATAGTGAGAGTAAAGAGGAAGGAAGGAAGGAAGGAAGGAAACTATCAGGGAAAAACACCAAGCCATTACGACGAATATAGCACTGGGAAGGGGGTCAGGATAATGATTTGGGATGGGACCGGGAAACGGAATGGTGCCCAACCACTTTGACGGTCGGGGATTGAACGCCGACCAGCATGTAGCGAGAACGTCGCTCGCTCGTACATTGTCCAGCCCAAGTGGTTAGAAAATGTAAAGTGAAGAAAATAATTTAATAAGATGGAAAGAGGGAGAAGAGAGAAAAGAAAAAGAGAAGGAAACAAAGAAAAGGGAAAAGAGGGAGAGCGGAGGAATGAGAAACACTAAAATTCAATACCATAAAATATATGTTAAAGGATAAAAAGTTTCATATAAGAAGAAAGCAAAATAGGATGACGAAAGCGAGAGTTGAGAAGAGTGTCGACAAATAAAGTGGGAGAGAGTGATAGAGAAAGAGGAATGTGGACGATGATAGATAACACGGTGACAACCAAGAGATAACATTTAAGTAGATGGAAGAAAAGAGATAGGAGGCGGCGGAACAAGAAATGGTACATGTAAGAGGCAGAGAGACAGTCAGAACGACTGAGAGCAAGAAGGAGATGATAGCGACAGGATACAATGGCACGATGATGAAGATAGGAAGCAATGAGGGGATTATAAACGTAGGAAGCAGTGATGGAGGATAAAGATAGGAAGCAGCGAAGGACCGATAAAGACAGGAAGCAGTGAGGGGATGATAAAGACAGGAAGTTGTGGGGGGGACGATGAAAATAGGAGACCGTGACGAGATGATAAAGATAAGAGTTAGTGTGGGGATGATGGAGATAGTACATACAAAAAGAGACGGAAGAGAGCAAGTGAATAAAACAATTACATTAAGGAATGTCAAATAATTATACAATAACAATGAAACGTATAACAAATGTCATTCAAAACATAAATAATCATAGTAGAATTATATACAATGACTGGACTCAATATTGACTCACCACTGAGCAATTAAATAAATGTCACTTTTCCTTTCGGTATTTCATGAAGAAACCAAACTTTTTCGTGCATAATCCTGAAAATTAAACTACAGAAATAGCAATTTGTGTTTTGGAAGAAGTAGTACATACATTTATGCATATATATATGTATATCTATCTACCTTCTATATAAATAAAAATGGAAATGTTCGTTTGTTCAAAATCGCTAATCTCCGAAAGTTCTTCACCAATTGCTTTAAAATTTTTACACAACGTTCCACTCCCAACCAGCCAGATTTTTATATATCTACTATATACATGCCTCACCTGTGACAGGAAAAAACATGTTTTTTTTTTTAAAACCGCGCCATCTGTTGGACGTAAGGGCAACACGTGCTAAAATCTCAAAAAGTTCTTCATCGATTGCTTTGAAATTTTGATACAACGTTGCATTCGAATAGGCACGTCTTTTCATATACCTACTATATCGATGCCACTCCTGTGACAGATAAAAACATGCGTTTTTGAAAAACAGCGCCATCTGTTGTATATAATAGCAACATGCACGGTATACTAAATATGTCACGAATTCCATTTCATTGATTCCGATTGCATTGATAAATTTTATTTTGATATATTTCGATATATTCTATTTTTAATTGAATTATTATGTGTTACATTGTGCTGGAAATGAGCTGTGTTGTTTACCATACCATTCATTTCGTAAGTATAAGTATAGATGCCACACCTGTGACAGGAAAAACTATGCTTTTCTTGACAAACAGCGCCATCTATTGCATGAAAGAGCAACACACATGCTATACTAAATATGTTACAATTCCAGTTCAATGTTTCTGATTGCATTGATAAATTGAATTTTCATAGATTTTGATTTATTTTCATTTTGATTTAATTATTTTGTGTGACTTTTGTTAGAATTGCACTGTGTTGTTTACCATACCATTCATTTCGTGCGTACAGTTTATTTTTTTTTCATATTTTCATTTCATTTTTTAACAGTTTTTCTTATATTTCAGTGATGGAAACATCAGATCACTTGATGTTCCCAATTTTCTGATTGGGAACATCAGACCATCAGGATGGTGGAGTGGGGAATGGTGGGGAGGACGAGGGGACGGTGGAGTGGAGAATGGTTGGGAAGCCGAGGAGAGGAGAATATGGTGAGGAAGACTGGGGGACAGAGAAGGATGCGGTAGCCGGGTACTGCCAATTAATGCACAACTATATTCTACCCACTTCAAGACTCCGCACCTATATAGAATCATCAAGAAATATGGGCCAATAGGAACTTTGCAGTTACTTCCATTCTTCCCTTTAATTTACCCAATTTATACCCATTGCACTGTATTCTGTCTTGTGTTGAAAGTTTGCTCTATCTTGTGTTGAAAGTTTTGATCACCTCATCCAAAACTGTTGTAACATATCACCTCACCCAAATGCGGGCATATAAGATGAAAGATGTTTAAATGATAGCATTGTAGAACTATGTTTAGTGTTTGCAGGTTATAGTTGTGTGTGTGTTAACTAAAGTCTTTGAAAATATAGTAAGTTATTACGAAACGCGTTCAAGTGTCATGTCAGACTAGAAATAAAAATGAATTTTGGAGAATTGATTTTTCAATTACCATCGACAATGAAAAGAAACATAAGAAATATTGAGAAAATTCGTGTTAGAATTATTAATCTTACTTTTACTGTCTTATTTAATATATATATATATATATATATATATATATATAAATATATATATATATATATATATATATATTTTTATATATATATATATATATATATATATATATATATATATATATATATATGTATATATATATATATATATATATATATATATATATATATATATATATATATATATATATATATATATATATATATATATGTCGTACCTAATAGCCAGAATGCACTTCTCGGCCTAGTATGCAAGGCCCGATTTGCCTAATAAGCCAAGTTTTCCTGAATTAATATATTTTCTCTAATTTTTTTCTTATGAAATGATAAAGCTACCCATTTCATTATGTATGAGGTAAATTTTTTTTTATTAAAGTTAAAATTAACGTAGATATATGACCGAACCTAACCAACCCTACCTAACCTAACCTAACCTATCTTTATAGGTTAGGTTAGGTTAGGTAGCCGAAAAAGATAGGTTAGGTTAGGTAGTCGAAAAACAATTAATTCATGAAAACTTGGCTTATTAGGCAAATTGGGCCTTGCATAGTAGGCTGAGAAGTGCGTTCTGGCTACTAGGTACGACATATATATATATATATATATATATATATGTCGTACCTAGTAGCCAGAACTCACTTTTCAGCCTACTATTCAAGGCCCGATTTGCCTAATAAGCCTAGTTTTCCTGAATTAATGTATTTACTATAATTTTTTTCTTATGAAATGATAAAGCAACCCTTTTCTCTATGTATGAGGTCAATTTTTTTTTATTGGAGTTAAAATTAACGTAGATATATGACTGAACCTAACCAACCCTACCTAACCTAACCTAACCTATATTTATAGGTAAGGTTAGGTTAGGTAGCCAAAAAAAGCTAGGTTAGGTTAGGTTAGGTAGGTTAGGTAGACGAAAAAACATTAATTCATGAAAACTTGGCTTATTAGGCAAATCGGGCCATGAATAGTAGGCTGAGAAGTGCGTTCTGGCTATTAGGTACGACATATATATATATATATATATATATATATATATATATATATATATATATATATATATATATATATATGTATTAACGCACTTCTCACCCTACTATGCAAGGTACGATTTGCCTAATAAGCCAAGTTTTCCTGAATCAATATATTTTCTCTAATTTTTTTTTCTTATGAAATGATAAAGCTACCCATTTCATTATGTATGAGGTCAATTTTTTTTAATTGGAGTTAAAATTAACGTAGATATATGACCGAACCTAACCAACCCTACCAAACCTAACCTAACCTATCTTTATAGGTTAGGTTAGGTTAGGTTAGGTAGCCGAAAAAGTTAGGTTAGGTTAGGTTAGGTAAGTTAGGTAGTCGAAAAAACATTAATTCTGAAAACTTGGCTTATTAGGCAAATCGGGCGTTGCATAGTAGGCTGAGAAGTGCGTTCTGGCTACTAGATACGACATATATATATATATATATATATATATATATATATATATATATATATATATATATATATATATATATATATATATATATATATATATATATATATATGTATATATATATATATATATATATATATATATGTATATATATATATATATATATATATATATATATATATATATATATATATATATATATATATATATATATATAATTTATATATATGATGATTTTCTTTATTTAAAAAAAATCCAATTGGTTTATTTGAATTATCATTATTATGTTATGTTACGAACATAAATTATTGACTTAATTATGTTAGGTTTGGTTAAGATAGGTTAGGATAAGTTAGGTAGGATAGGTTAGGCTCGGTTATATATCAACGTTAGTTTTAAGTTAAATTAAAAAAAAATTAGCTCATACATAATGAAATGCATAGCTTTATTATTTCATAAGAAAAAAATTAGGAAAATGTATAAATTCAGGAAAACTTGGCATATTAGGGAAATTAGACCAAGTAATTGTAAGCCGAGTACAGTGTTTTGGCCACTAGGTCCAACATATGTCCGCCTGGGACATGTCAACGCCTGGCACATGTCAACGCCTGGCACATGTCAACGCCTGGCACATGTCAACGCCTGGCACATGTCAACGCCTGGCACATGTCAACGCCTGGCACATGTCAACGCCTGGCACATGTCAACGGCTGACACATGTCAAGACCTGAGACATGTCAACGCCTGGCACATGTCAACAGTTGACACATTTCAACAGCTGAGACATGTCAACGCCTGGCACATGTCAACGCCTGGCACATGTCAACGCCTGGCACATGTCAACGGCTGACACATATCAAGACCTGAGACATGTCAACGCCTGGCACATGTCAACGGCTGACACATATCAAGACCTGAGACATGTCAACGCCTGGCACATGTCAACGGTTGACACATTTCAAAAGCTGAGACATGTCAACGCCTGGCACATGTCAACGGTTGATACATGTCAACACCTGAGACATGTCAACGCCTGGCACGTGTCAACGCCTGGCACATGTAAACGGCTGACACATGTTAACACCTGAGACATGTCAACGCCTGGCACATGTAAACGGCTGACACATGTTAACACCTGAGACATGTCAACGGTTGACACATGTCAACATCTGAGACATGTCAACGCCTGGCACGTGTTAACGCCTGGCACATGTCAACGCCTGGCAAATGTTAACCCCTAGCACGTGTCAACGCCTGGCACATGTCAACGCCTAGCACATGCCAACGCCTGGCACATGTCAACGCCTGGCACATGCCAACGCCTGGCACATGTCAACGCCTGACACATGTCAACGCCTGGCACGTGTCAACGCCTGGCACATGTCAACGCCTGACACATGTCAACGCCTGGCACGTGTCAACGCCTGGCACGTGTCAACGCCTGGCACGTGTCAACGCCTGGCACGTGTCAACGCCTAGCACGTGTCAACGCCTGGCACGTGGCAACGCCTGGCACGTGTCAACGCCTGGCACGTGTCAACGCCTGGCACGTGTCAACGCCTGGCACGTGTCAACGCCAGGCACATGTCAACGCCTGGCACATGTCAACGCCTGGCACATGCTAACGCCTGGCACATGTCAACGCCTGGCACTTGTCAACGCCTGGCACATGTCAACGCCTGGCACATGTCAACGCCTAGCACGCGTCAACGCCTGGCACATGTCAACGCCTGGCACATGTCAACGCCTAGCACATGTCAATGCCTGGCACATGTCAACGCCTGGCACATGTCAACGCCTAGCACATCTGAATGCCTGGCACATGTCAACGCCTGGCACATGTCAACGCCTGGCACATGTCAACGCCTGGCACATGTCAACCCCTAGCACATCTGAATGCCTGGCACATGTCAACCCCTGGCACGTGTCAACGCCTGGCACATGTCAATGTTACGAACCCGGATCCAGCGTCCGAGCCCGGAGCAGTGACGACCGCGCCATCTGTGGGTCAGCTCCCGAAACCCCCTCCAAACGGACGACGACACCTGGTGAGGACGACGTGTACTGGCCTCGAGGGCCAGTTTCCAGTCTGGTTCAGCGCTCAACACAGCCGCTGCTGACCTCTGGTGAGGTGGTGCTCAGACACCAGCGCCATCTATGGAGTGGATAGGTGGGCGTTTGTGTCTGAGCCTGTAAGTGAGGTGCCTTAGTGTGTCCCAGTTATTGATGACGTGTCTGCTTACAGAGTCGACCTGGGACTGCTGTGATGGAAGTTGAGTCAGTCTACCCAAGGCAGTCGTCTCCATACCTTGTGCTTTGCTGCAGCAGCTGTGAAGTCGTCCCCCGGAAGAACACTGTGGTGTTACCCTGCCAGTGGAGTGGCAGTAGATGGATTACCCGGAACCGACTGCTGGAGACGATTATCCACTGGGGTATTGAGGACAGGAGAGTGATTTGTGGTATCACACGAGGCTCCTGTCTAGGGCGTTACCCTTATATCGTTCGTGGAGTGGCCTGACCAGCCTTGCTGATCCGGAACCTGCCAGCAGACCGGCTGGACTTGTGGTTGACGGCCTCCACGGCGGTGCCCCCAGTGGAGCTGTGTTTTGGCTGGCCTGTGTCTGGGGTAGACTCAGCTTGGTCGAAGGATTCGTCAAGAGACCACAAGGATCAAGAGCACCGAGGACTCAGCACCGAGAGCCTGGATCCAGAGTCTTCAGCAGAAGACCAATGTGTATTTCCCCTGTACAGTGTTAATACCCCTCCCCCTGTGCACTCTTTTATATATTATTTATTTGGTGATGGTAAATTATAGTCTTAAGTTCTTAACTTTCTTTCCCTTCCCCCTTTAAGTTTCTTGCGTCACGGATCACATCCTTTGAAAGCCACTACTGGCTTGGGGTCGGATACAACTTCCTCTAACAACATCAGAGTAAGAACCCCGTTGCGTCCCGAGAGGGCCGTAACAGTCAACGCCTAGCACATGTCAACGCCTGGCACATGTCAACGCCTGGCACATGTCAACGCCTGGCACATGTCAACGCCTGGCACATGTCAACGCCTGGCACGTGTCAACGCCTGGCACGTGTCAACGCCTGGCACGTGTCAACGCCTGGCACGTGTCAACGCCTGGCACGTGTCAATGCCTGGCACGTGTCAACGCCTGGCACGTGTCAACGCCTGGCACGTGTCAACGCCTGGCACGTGTCAACGCCTGGCACATGTCAACGCCTGGCACTTGTCAACGCCTGGCACTTGTCAACGCCTGGCACGTGTCAACGCCTGGCACGTGTCAACGCCTGGCACGTGTCAACGCCTGGCACGTGTCAACGCCTGGCACGTGTCAACGCCTGGCACGTGTCAACGCCTGGCACGTGTCAACGCCTGGCACGTGTCAACGCCTGGCACGTGTCAACGCCTGGCACGTGTCAACGCCTGGCACGTGTCAATGCCTGGCACGTGTCAACGCCTGGCACATGTCAACGCCTGGCACTTGTCAACGCCTTGCACTTGTCAACGCCTGGCACGTGTCAACGCCTGGCACGTGTCAACGCCTGGCACGTGTCAACGCCTGGCACGTGTCAACGCCTGGCATGTGTCAACGCCTGGCACGTGTCAACGCCTGGCACGTGTCAACGCCTGGCACGTGTCAACGCCTGGCACATGTCAACGCCTGGCATGTGTCAACGCCTGGCACATGTCAACGCCTGGCACTTGTCAATACAAAACAAGTTGGTGTGTGTTGTGTGAGACCTGAGCCATTAGAGGCGTCACTGTGAGAGGAAGACTGGCAGCCCACGTACAATTTAATGGATCTTCCCAGAAAACTCTGGTCATCCTCCTCTGTGGGTTTTCTTGAAGTTTTCTGCCCTGTGACTGTAATTGTAAGAGTGAGGGGGGGAGGGAGAAGGAGGTGGGGGAAGGGAGAAGGAAGGAAGGAAGGAAGGAAGGAAGGAGGTAGATGTAATACGGAGACAAGAAACTGAGGTAGAGAGGGTAGACGAGGGATAGGTGTGAAACAAGATGGGAGAGAATTATTGAGAGGTGTTGGAGGTACGAGAGGGAAGGGAAGAGAGTTATCAGGGGAAAGCGCCAAGCTATTACTTCTACTATATAGCACTTGGAAGGGGTCAGGATAAGGATTCGGGGTGGGACGGGGGGGGTGGGAAGGACTGGTGCTCAACTACTTGGACGGTCGGGGATTGAACGCCGATCTGCATGAAACGAGACCGTAGTTCTACCGTCCAGTTGAATTTATTATGCGAAAATAGTTATATTACTTATTACACATATTGAATTCAAAATATTTAGTTCATATGCCACTCAAGTCATCGCGTGCTGAGGCTGCCACACAAGCTTCCCTTGGGTGTTCCGGCGCTGCGTCTCAACCACCAGAACGAGAACTTGCATCTTAGACTGTACCTATATGAGACATCTATGTACGGAAATTGACTTTAGCAAATTATACATCTTCTCATGTTTTCACCATTCACAAAAAATACACCTTCGCTCTATCCATGGTTCTCACCCCTGCAGCGTATATATATGCATGAGTGTGGAGGAGATTTAACGTGTGTGTGTGGCGAACGTTATCTCTCCAACGAGTCAAGACACATTATGGTGGTAGGGAGCAGCCGTGCAGATAATGTGAGCCTTGCTGTGTCGTCCATTCAGGTGGAGATGGAGATGACAAGTGCCTCCCCTCCAGCCCTCGCCTTGCAGTCTTGGCATAACCATATGAGCTTCATAGCGTGAAGCAGCTTCGCTTGGGTCTGGTTATCTGATGAGGCTTCACTTTCTTAGGGTGAGAGGGAGGCTGGAGCCCTGCCGGATGCAGCTACCATTGGCCAGAAAGCCTGCTATGGTGCTCCCATAGTGGGTTACTATGTATCTCTTACGTACGTGTGTTCCTATGATCTTACCTAGTAGTGAGAGGAAGGTGTTGCCTGAGCGAGGCGGTAATTCCTGGTTATGTGCGATCGACTCTTTTATAACATCATAAATGTAAGTGTTTAAATAATTAAAATGTTAAGTGTTTTAAAATCTTAACATCTAAAATTACTAAAGATAATGAAAACAATTAATCATGAAAGCAATAGTAGTAATAATAAAAAATATTAAAATAATAACAATAATGGTAACAATAACAATCATTACAATTTTGTTAATAATGATAATCATAATTAATATATAATTTTAATGTCACTCGTTAACTTTTTAATATGTTTTATACATGGCTTGTAAAATCTCTTGTATGTCTGGCCCTCTCATTAACACCTCGCTAACTTCCATCATTCCTGGCGGAGTTTGGCAACATCTCTCCTCACCAACGTTTCCCTCACCCAGAGTTTGCTAACTTTGACAAATACTTCAAAACCCTCTCGCTTATCTAGCGGAAATTTCCATAACTTTTGTATCTGTTTTGTAAAATCGTTACCAGCTCGTTGACAATTCGTTTATTAATTTTTTGCCATCTGTCACTCAGACTCTTTTGCTCGCGTCTCTGATAGTCTCTGAAGTTCTGGCTCCATTAAGAAAGATAGTTCACATTGATAACACCTCGTTATATCTAACACCTCGTTATCCCTAACACCTCGTTATATCTAACACCTCGTTATCCCTAACACCTCGTTATCTCTAACACCTCGTTATCTCCAACAAATCGTTATCCCTAACACCTAGTTATCCCGTAACACCTCGTTACCTCTACCACTTCATTATGTCTAACACCTTGTTATCTTTAACACCTCGTTATCTCTAACACATCATTATCTCTAACACCTCGTTATCTCTAACACCTCGTTATCTCTAACAACTCGTTATCCCTAACACCTAGTTATCCCTAACACCTCATTATCCCGTAACACCTCGTTACCTCTACCACTTCATTATGTCTAACACCTTGTTATCTTTAACACCTCGTTATCTCTAACACCTCGTTATCCCGTAACACCTCGTTATCTGTACCACCTCATTATCTCTAACACCTTGTTATTTCCAACTCCTCGTTATCCCTAACACCTCGTTATCTCTAACACCTCGTTATCTTCAACACCTTGTTATCTCTAACACCTCGTTATCTCCAACACCTCGTTATCTCCAACACCTCGTTATCTCTAACACCTCGTAATCTCTAACACCTCTGTTATACTCAAATTGAATGTCAGTTGAGACACAACCAATCACAGGCAAGTAGTCCTCTGACGTCATGCCAGACAGACAGTCACCAGCCGTGCTCCCAGCAGGCTCAGTTCTCCAGACAGACTCAGAGTAGGTGGACCTCGGCTGGCCAGATATACACCTTGTTGTCTCAGTCAATAAATATACAGAAGTGCCTACTGTGTCTACATTCAACCCCGCAAGGCAACGAATACTGGTAGCAGCAGTGGGATCCAGAATTATTTTTTTGGAAACGAAAATTCAAGTACCCAACATCGCCTTGTGTTCCAGCCGCCAATGCCATCAGCCGCCTCCATAAGCCGCCATCCTGCCACCAACGCATCAATTATTGTACCAGTCCGGGGTCCTGTTATCAGCCACTACTCTAGGTCGACGATTTCAAAAGTAAAGTGCAATATTTGCAAGAGAGAACGAAATTTCATCAGCGAAGGGGAGAGTAATTTGCTGCCAGCTTTTTTTTTAATTTCCCGCGCCACGTGGGAACCTGCACCACCACCGCCACCCAAGCCCACATCAACAAGCCATGTGTGTTGCCTGTACCAGTTCCATCTATTGCAATCATCTTCTACAGCTTCAACTGCTCTGCAGCTGTGTGTGCAATCTTATTGAGAAACAATTGCCGAAAAAAAAGACTATAACCGTCTGACTAGTGTCGCCCCCCAAGCTCACACACCTCGCCACCCCTCACCATCGCCACCAGCCCCCTTGCTACATCATTTTGTGTGAACTTCGACCTACCACATCGTGCTTCCTTCGCCATCATCGTCGTCGTCAAAGTTTATCTTCGCGCTTCCAACATCAATTCCTAGTGTGGGGTCTCCCGAGCTTCGCGCCTCTGCCGCCAGCAGTGCTGCCGTCGCACCAGATTGTAAGCAAAACCTCGCATGTGCCTCTTCACACACGCCGTGTCGCCGTTTTTCGTGATTGGCCACTGTTATATTGCAAATCCTGCAGCCCTGAGTTAAGTAATTATGAGCTAAAATATCGTGTGCTATGGTTTAATGAGGTTTAACGTAAATATATTCACAATATCTTATGAATTAACCTTTCAGTGACTTGTTAAATATTGGAGCTGGTTCAGTACTCCACTCCCCACAGTTTCCTTGTGTGATTTCAACATTCCTGCTTCTCACAGTAATGTCATTAAATATTAATTGTGCTACTAGAGTGTTATTGGTAAATTCAAATGGCAGTGAAGTAAGAAATCCTTGTTTTAGTAGCAGTTAAGGATTTGTACAATATAATTTTTGTGTAATTCCTCCAGGCCTAAAATTGAAATTTATTCCTTCAACATTTCATATTATAATTTTTACCGTAGCAGTTATACACATACGTGTCCAGTTTATGTGCTACATTTATATTTCTTGCATTGCCACTTGTTGTGTTGAATCATTTTAATGAAATTTTGCAATTGCACTTTCCAGTTTTTATTCTAAATTGCTGTGCTTAGCCTGGTTTAATTAATGTACATGCTTCTAATTCCAGTCATTTTAATGAAAGATTGCTAATTTAATTCACAATTTTGCTTGTTCTTAATTATTTGTTGCCTAGCCCAATTTAATAATTCTATTTTTGCCATTTTCTTACTTTAGCCACGTTGATATTTTTTTTTTGGGTGTTTATTTTTGTTTATACCATTTCTGATGCCTGGTGCACTTAATTATAATCTGCGTTCAAACATTACTTCCACGGCTGTGACAATGCCTACCACTGTTGAAACCCCTTCAGACTCAACGGGAACAGTTGCTCATCCCAATGGCCAGAGATCAGCTCAGGAAATGGCCATTCCTCTTTTTACTGGTGAATCCCGCTTATTAGAGTCATGGTTTAGTAAGGTTGAAGCGAAAACTGTTGCACGTTTTTCCAAACCTACTGATGCCGAATACTTAGCAATTGCACGGTCAGCTGTGGACACAACCAAAGGTGATGCACGTTTTGTTGTTGATGAAAAAGCCATTGTTAGCATCCAGTCTTGGTCTCAATTTAAGGATTTCTTTCGCCGGCGCTTTGTTAACAAAGGAGACCTCGACCCGTATAGGTTAGTCAAGAAAATTGCCAATGCCACCATGCAGCCTGGTGAATCGTTTAATGCGTTTACTAGCCGTCTCGATCAGTATCTGTATGCCTTAGTTTCTGCTATGAATAGTTCATTGGTTAGATAAAGACAATAATCTGTCCCCTGAGGCTACGACCAAGATGATAGCATTTGGGACTTTAATGCATTTTGCCCCAGAGCATACTAAACCGATCATTGAGCAACAAAATTTTGGTGTTAAACATGAAATTGGTGAAGTGTTTGGGGCTATTAACAATGCTGCCGATAAACTAGCTCCCCGAAGTGCTCAACTGTTGCCATCCTCTGATACTGTAAATGTAGTAACAAGCTCTCAGCATCCTCCCACAAACTCTCAAAACTCTTGGTCGCAGAACTGTACCCATGGTTGTAGCCCCCAGTCAAATTCGCCTCCTCATAAGTTGCCGAAACGCCATAGTCCACAATCATCCACTCCCTCATGTTGGCATTGTGGTAAGAGTAACCACCTCGCAAGGGACTGTTGGTCCGCCCCTAGATCATCACCTCCTAGACAATTCTCTCGGTCCCCTCGTCAATCTAATCATTCTAGGCTCCCATATTGCAAGTACCATAAACAAGTTAGTCATCAGAGTGCAGATTGTAGAGCTAGGCAAAGGACATCCCCACCTCGTGTATCCCACGGTCAGTCTTGGCAAAACGCACAGCGTCCAAGACATTATCAGAACTCACGTAATTACAACTCCCAGCCCAGCTATAATGCAACTTCGAATTATAATACTTTGCCACAGAATGCTGGAGTTAAGAATGTTCGCTCCATGTCGTCGGGAAACCCCCAAGGCCATCCGCTAACCAATTCAAGCTAGCCAATCCTAGTGCCCTCCCTGTGCAACCCATTCTCGCAAATTTAATAAGTCAATATTGACTTATTAAATATGTGCATAGGTGACATACTTAACATAATAGTTTCCCTTGAAAAGCTTCATAGAAAACACCGACCTTACCTAACCTACTTAGTATGTTAAGATAAGCATCTTATTGCTTCGTAATTACAATTATTACCTAACCTATACCTATAATAGGTTAAGTAACAATTGTAATTACGAAGCTACAAGATGCTTATTTTAACATACTAAGTTGGTTAGGTAAGGTCGGTGTTTTATATGAAGCTTTTCAAGGGAAACTATTATGTTTAGTATGTCACCTATGCACGCAACTAATAAGTCAATATTGACTTATTAAATTTGTGAGAACGGGTTGCCCTGTGTATTCAGTACCTAACCAAAATAGATTTGGACACTTGACAGAGGAGGACACTGACTCTAGACCAGTTGTAGATGTTGACGGAACCACAGTGAATTTGACACAGACGAGACGCAGATGTCCCAGACAACATAAGTCACAAGTAGTAACTTGTCCAGTGTCAAGTGATGGTCCCCTTGTCTCAGCTATTGTACATGGTAGAGTTATAAAAGGTTTTCTTGACTCAGGTGCAAAAGTTAATATTGTCAAGCCCTGAGCTCTTAAAGACATTGAAAGTAAGCACCCTACTACAGTAAGGAAGTGCCCCATACCTTTTCTAAGTGGTGTTTTAGGAAATAAAGTAAAAGTTCAGGGTGAAATTGACCTCCCACTCAAGTTAGATGGTGTCACATTGTCTATAACATGTTTAGTTGTTGATGTTATTCATTTTCCTGGAGACATTCTCTTGGGTCTGTACACCATGATTGATGAAAATATTGCATTGTTTCCCCATCGTTGGAACATAAGTATCAAAGACCACGTCATACCCTTGTGTAGCATGTATCGACAGGGCCATGAGTTTAACCTTCAATCAGACTATGTTAATTTTGTTGACACCCGCCTTGCTAGCGTAGGTTTGTCAGATCATTGTCGTGGTAGCATACCCGAGAAAACAGGCACTCGAATGAAGCATCGTAGTTGTGCAGTTGTTAAGGAGAGTGAGTATCGGGACTTTCTGGAAGGGGACGCCCTAACGGATTCTCGTTGTCTTGCTCGCCTGACAACTTCCATCTCTGAAGTCGGTGGTTCCACGGCTACTGACACTGTGCTGCATTCTCATTTTCTCACCAGAATAAGAGTTAAGGTTCAGGGAGTACCTGAGTTGTCGGATGTGATTGCGGAAAGTGAAACATGTAAAGTGAATGGTACGTTTGTTGAACCCTCTTGGCACACAGTGCAGGATGGTACTGTTACATTTATTGCAAACACTAGTAATGCCGACATCCATCTTCAGTCTGGTACCCATGTTGTAGATTTTGCCCATTACTCGTTCCCGGTGCGAGTTGTGGATGATGTCTCCATGGATCATACTGTTTGTACTCTCACACCAGGAAAACAGGGATCTCATGAGCCAGAGGTGCAAGCGCTACACCTCAATCCTACTTATTTTCCTGACTCTGTGGCTCAGCTTTTGGAAATTTTGAACAGGAATAGAGCCGTTGTTGCTCTACCAGGAGAAAAGTTAGGTCTCACTCCTCTTACTACACATAAAATTCCCCCTTGAACAAGGAACTACGCCTATTTATGTACCAGCTTACCATCTTCCCCATTCTCAGAGAGCAGAAGCCTAGTAGAGGAAATGTTACAGAGTGATGTAATTGAATTGAGTAATTCGCCATGGAACGCTCCATTGATTCTTGTACCAAAGTGAGATGGGACTTGGAGACCTGTAATCGATTATCGGAAGCTTAACAGAGTAACGATACCTGATCGTTTCCCACTTCCAGTTCTAAATGATTTGTTGCAAAGTATTGGTCGAAATAAAGTATTCTCAACGTTAGATTTGTTGCAGGGATTCTGGCAAATCCCCTTTGATGAGGAAAGTAAACAATTGACAGCCTTTAGTACTCCCAATGGTCATTTTCATTTCAAAAGAATGCCATTTGGTTTGCGGAGTAGTCCCATAACCTTTTCATGGCTCATGACAAATCTATTTCGTAGATTGATAGGAAGTACTCTTCTAGTTTACCTTAATAATCTCATAATCATGTCGCAAGATGTTCAGACTCATTTCCAGAACCTTCAGAAAGTACTTGCAAAGCTCGCTGAAGCTAATTTAAAAATAAAGCTTACAAAATGTTCATTTTTAAAGGAGAAGATTAATTTCCTACGTCATACAGTTACACCTTCAGGTATTACGTTGAATGAATAAAAAATTATTGCTGCCCGTGATTTTCCAACACCTCGTACTGCAGAAGCCGTAAGACAGTTCACAGGTCTTGTAGGATTTTATCGTTCATTTATTGCTGGATTCTCTATTATAGCCACTTCACTTTATAAGTTGCAAAGAAAAGATGAACCCTTTGTTTGGGGAGAGGCCCAGGATCAGTCATTCAAAAAACTCTAGTCAGCCTTGATATTGTCACCTGTCCTTAGGTACCCAGATTTTTCTAAACCTTTTACGTTGGTTACAGATGCTAGTGACATAGGTCTAGGTGCTGCATTACTTCAAACAGAAGGTCACAGAGATCACGCAATAGCTTATGCTAGCCGCACATTATCCAAAGAAGAGAAAAATTATAGTGCAACAGAACGAGAAGCCTTGGCAGTTGTCTGGGCACTTAAACATTTCAAGGATACAATTTATAATTACCCAGTTCATGTTCTTACAGATCACCAACCATTAATTCCCTTGTTTAAAAATAAGAATCCAGTTGGAAAGTTTGCTAGATATTTGCTCACAATTCAAGAATTCAATCCCACAATTGGTTACATTCCAGGAAAGCAAAATGTTGTAGCCGATGCATTTTCTCGACACGTAGCTGCGATTCAGTTAAATTACCCAGCATTAGATGCTACAGTAGTTGAGACGGAACAAAGACATGACCCCATATGGGCACCCGTCATTAAATTTTTGACTAAGCAAGACACTCGCCCGATTCATAAACCGACAGTACCATTGAAGGAATTAGTGATGTTAGACAATTTACTGTGTAGAGTAGTAAAGCTAGGGACAGCCCCGAGGAAATGTTGTCAGTTAGTTGGTCCAGCTGTCTTGGTACCAACTGTGATAAAAATTATCCATGATGCTCCCGCAAGTGAACATCCAGGAAAGGATCGTACACTCCAACTAGGTCGATTGAAGTATTTTTGGCCAAAAATGGCTAAGAAGATTGCTCATTATGTTGACAGATGTTTAACTTCCTTACAGCACAAGGGACATGTTTCAGGACCTAATCCAATTCAGGTGTACCCAGCAACGAAAGCTCCTTGGGAACGAGTATCGATGGATTTATTGACAAATTTTGCGGAAACAGAGAAAGGGAACAAATATTTGCTTGTAATTGTTGATAATTTTTCATGGTTTTGCAAACTAGTTCCTATCCCGAACAAGACAGCAGAAACTATAGCCAGTGCATTCCATGACCAAATAATTTGTATATATGGTATGCCTAAAGTAATCCTTTCAGATAATGGTCCAGAATTCAGTAATAGTATTTTAACTAGCTTGTGGGATTTATATAACATTAACAAATGTAGTATCATGCCTTATAATCCAGCAAGCAACGGATTAGCTGAACGTACTAACAGGAAAGTGTTAGATGCCTTGAGAGTCACGTTGAATTTTGATAACAACAATTGGGATGATTTTATATCCTTAATTCAGTGTGCTATAAATTCTTCAATTAATGTTTCTACAGGTGACACACCTCACACTATTCTTTATGGTACAGATAAGATCCTCCCTAATGAATTGATTAACGTACCTCCTACTCCCTTATATAACGTAGATGATTTTATTCAAGTGAAGCGTAGACAAATGCAACTAGTATTCAAGAAAATACGAGAACAACTGTCCAAAGCTACAGCCGAGTTCACTCTAACAAGGAATGCACGAGCTAAACCCAGTAAAATAACTATCAGATCTGTAGTAATGATACTTAACCAACACAGGTCTGGCCCTATGTACAAGTTAACTAAGAAATTTTTGGGTCCATATAAGGTAACCGAGCTTAACAAAGGTAACAAGTATAGACTTAAGAACTTGTTAACAGGAGAGTATATAAATGAACATTTAGACCACATGAAGTTAGCTAAAATGACTGTTGACGAGACTGATGAGGAAGATGACAATGAACTTACCCAGACAGATCCTCCTATTGGGACACCACCTTCAGTGGTTGTTACGAACCCGGATCCAGTGTCCGAGCTTGGAGCCGTGGCGACCGCACCATCTGTGGGTCAGCTCCCGATACCCCCTCCAAAAGGACGACGACACCTGGTGAGGACGCCGTGTACCAGCTACGAGGGCTAGTTTTCAGTCCCGATCAGCACTCTACACAGCCGCCACTGACCTCTGGTGAGGTGGTGCTCCGACGACAGCGCCATCTATGGACTGGATACGTCAGGTGTTTGTGCCCGAGCCCGTAAGTGAGGTGTTTTAGTGTCCCAGTTATTGATGACGTGTCTGCTTACAGAGCCGACCTGGGACTGCTGGGATGGAAGTGGAGTCAGTCTACCCGAGGCAGCCAGTCTCCATACCTTGAACCTTGCTGCAGCTGTTGTGAAGTCGTCCCCCCGGAAGAACACTGTGGTGTGTTAGCCTGCCAGTGGAGTGGCAGTAAAAGGATTTACCCGGGACCGACTGTTGGAGACGATCATCCACTGGGGTACTGAAGACAGGAGAGTGATTTGTGGTGTCACACGAGGCTCCTGTCTAGGGCGTTCCCCTTTTATCGTTCGTGGAGTGGCCGTACCAGCCTTGTTGGCTCAGAACCTGCCAGCAGACCAGCTGGACGTGTGGTTGACGGCCTCCACGGCAGTGCCCCCAGTGGACATGTGTTTTGGCTGACCTGTGGCCAGGGTAGGCTCAGCTTCGTTGAAGAATTCGTTGTGTGGCCACGAAGAAAGCACCGAGGACTCAGCACTGAGAGAGAGCGAGGATCCATAGTCTCCAGCAGAAGACTACAGTTTAATCCCCTTGTATAGTGTTATTACCCCTCCCCCTGTGTAACCTTTTTATATATTATTTATTGGTGGCGGACATTATATTATATTAAGTTCTTAGCTTTCTTTCCCTACTCCCTTTAAGTTACTTGCGTCACGGATCTCATCCCTTGATAGCCACTACTGGCTTGGGAACGGATATATATATCTGACTCTAACAACATCAGAGTGAGAACCCCGTTGCGTCCCGAGAGGGCCGTAACAGTGGTTGACAGACCACTTGATGTTCAGCAACCCCATACTAGCACTTATAATCTTAGATCTAGACCTCTCGTTTCAACCGTGCACTCGCCACATGTCCATTGGCTAGATGTTAACAAGGTTATCTCTCAAGATGATAGTTTGTCACATGAAGTTTCATCTGTTCCTGACCTTCAGTCAGAGCCAGAGTTGTATAGTGCTCTGGATGAGCTAGGTGTAGATATCCGCCGAATTTATAATTGAGTGCACTCTGCAGTTATTCTGTTTGTTTTGAAAAAAAAAAATCATTTGCAGTATTTCTACCACATGTGTCTTATTATTACCATTATATATAATGTATAGTTTTTCTCAACTTTATTTTGTTATAAAATAGATGCCATTGTTAAGTCTACTACCATTTGTATTTTTACAGTGCTTGTCATAAGAGTTCATTAATGTTCTAGCAACCACATTGTGGCAAGTGAATCCTAACAGCTATCACTCAGATGTTAGTCTTCTTGTTCCAGGTCTTGTATATAGCTTGTAAATATATTGAACATTGGTCTTGTAAATATATTGTACATTGAAAAAAAAATCCACATTATCTAATCTTAAAATTCATTTGTGGTTGTTAGGTCAGAACTTTGTTCCATTAATGCAATAATTGTTTAATTTTGTATGGTTTTCAAGCACATGCCATTGACACATGTTACTAATTTGTTTAGGCAATACCTTGAGTTGTATTGTTCATATCTGATCAGTAGACATCACATGTTCTTAATACTCTGGTTTAATTAAAGCATTGTTACGCGATTTTTCACACCTGATCTTCTTTCAATGTTTATTATGCAAATTTCACATGTAAGCCATTATTGAATGCCACCGAGGTCCGAATACCTCGTTATCTCTAACACCTCGTTATCTCTAACACCTCGTTATCTCTAACACCTCGTTATCTCTAACACCTCGTTATCTCTAACACCTCGTTATCTCTTACACCTCATTATCTCTAACACCTCTCGTTATCTCTTACACCTCGTTATCTCTAACACTTCGTTAATTCTAACACCTCGTTACCTCTAACACTTAGTTATATCTAACACTTAGTTATATCTAACACCTCGTTATCTCTAACACCATGTTATCCCTAACACCTCGATATCTCTAACACTTCATTATCTGTAACACCTCATTATCTCTAACACCTCCTTATCTCTAACACCTCGTTATATCGAACACCACGTTCTATAACACTTCGTTATCTCTAACACCTCGTTATCTCTAACACCCCGTTATCTATAACACCTCGTTATCTACAACACTTCGTTATCTCTAACACCTCGTTATCTCAAATATTTCCTTAACTCTAACTCTTCGTTATCTCCAACACCTCGTTATTTATAAAACTTCGTTATCTCTAACACCTCGTTATCTTTAACACCTCGTTATCTCAAATACTTCCTTAATTCTAACTCCTCGTTATCTCCAACACCTCGTTATCCATAACACTTCGTTATCTCTAACACTCCGTTATCTCTAACACCTTCTTATCTTTACACCGCGTTATATCTAATACCTCGTTATTTCCAACACCTCGTTATCTCTTACACCTCATTATCTCTTACACCTCGTTATCTCCTACACCTCGTTATCTTCAACACCTCGTTATCCCTGCCACCTCGTTATCTCTAACACCTCTTTATCTCCACCACTTTGTTATTTATAACACTTTGTTTTATCTAACACCTCGTTATCTCTAACACCTCGTTATCTCTAACACCTCGTTATCTCTAACACCTCGTTATCTCTAACACCTCGATATCTTCAAAACCTCGTTTTCTCTGACACCTCGTTTTCTCTAACACCTCTTTATCTCTTACACCTCATTATCTCCAACACTTCGTTATCTCTAACACCTCGTAATCTCTAACACTTAGTTATCTATAACACCTCGTTATCTCTAAAACTTCGTTTTTTCTAACACATCGTTATCTCTAGCACCTCGTTATCTTTTACACCTCGTTATCTCTAACACCTCGTTATCTCTAACACCTCGTTATCTTTAACACCACGTTATCTCAAAAATGTCGTTAACTCAAACGCCTCTTTACCTCTAACACCTCTTTACCTCTAACACCTCGTTATCTCCAACACCCCGTTATCTATAACACCTCGTTATCTATAACACATCGTTACCTCTAACACCTCGTTATCTCCAACTCCTCGTTATCTCCAACACCTCGTTATCTATAACACTTCGTTATCTCTAACACCACGTAATCTCTAACACCTCCTTATATTTAACACCGCATTATCTCTAACACCTCGTTATCTCCAACACCTCGTTATCTCCTACACTTCGTTATCTTCAACACCTCGTAATCCCTGCCACCTCGTTATCTCTAACATATCATTATCTTTAACACCCCGTTATCTCTAACACCTCCTTATCCCTAACACCTCGTTACCTCTAACAACTCGTTATCTGCACCACCTCGTTATTTATAACCCTTTGTTATATCTAACACCTCGTTATCTCTAACACCTCGTTCTCAATAACACTTCGTTATCTCTAACACTTCGCAATCTCTAACACCTCCTTATCCCTAACACCTCGTTATCTCTAACACCTCGATATCTCTAACACCCCGTTATCTCCAACACCTCGTTATCTTTAACACTTCTTTATCTCTAACACCTCGTTATTTCTAACACCCTGTTATCTCTAACACCTCATTATCTCTAACACTTCGTTATCTCTAACACATCGTTTTCTCTAACACATTATTATCTCTAACGCATCGTTATCTCTTACACCTTGTTATCTCCAACACTTCTTTATCTCTAACACCTCGTTATCTCTAACTACCTGTTATCTCTAACACCTCGTTATCTCTAAAACCTCGTTATCACTAACACCTCCTTATCCCTAATTCTTCGTTATCTCAATCATCTCGTTATCTCTAACTCCTCGTTATCTGTACAACCTGGTTATCTATAACACCTCGTTATCTATAACATTTCGTTATCTCTAACACCTCGTTATCTCCAACACCTTGTTATCTCCTACAAATCGTCATCTCCAACACCTCATGATCTCTAACACCTCGGTATCTCCAACACCTCGTTATCTCCTACAAATCGTCATCTCCAACACCTCATGATCTCTAACACCTCGGTATCTCTAACACCTCGTTATCTCTTACACCTCGTTATCTCTAACACCTCGTTATCTCTTACACCTCGTTATCTCTAACACCTCATTATCTCAAACACCTCGTTATCTCTTACACCTCGTTATCTCTAACACCTCGTTATCTCTAACACCTCGTTATCTCTTACACCTCGTTATCTTCAACATCTCGTTATCTCTAACACTTTGTTATCTCATACACTTCGTTATCTCTAACACCGTGTTATCTCTAACACCTCGTTATCTCTAACACCTCGTTATCTCTAACACCGCGTTATCTCTAAAACCTCGATATCTCTAACACCTAGTTCTATAACACTTCGTTATCTCTAACACTTCGCTACCTCTAATACCTCGTTATCTCTGACACCTCCTTATCCATAACACCTCGTTATCTCTAACACCTCGATATCTTTAACACATCGTTATCTGAAACACCTCGGTATCTCTAACACTTCTTTATCTGTAACACCCTGTTATCTCTAACACCTCATTATCTCTAACACTTCGTTATCTCTAACACATCGTTATCTCTAACACATCGTTATCTCTAACACCCTTTTATCTCTAACACCTCGTAACTCTAACACTTCGTCATCCATAACAGCTCGTTATCTTTAACACCTCTTTAACTACAACACCTCGTTATCCCTAACACCTCGTTGTCTCCAACACCTCGTTATCTCTAACACCTCTTTATCTCTAACTCCTCGTTATCTCTAACACCTATTTAACTACAACACCTCGTTATCCCTAACACCTCATTATCTCCAACACTTTGTTATCTCTAACACCTCGTTATCTCTAACACCACGTAATCTCTAACACCTCTTTATCTCCAAAACCTCGTTATCTCTAATACCTCGTTAACTCCAACGCCTCGTTATCTGTTACACCTCGTAATCTCCTACACCTCACTATCTCTAACACCTCATTATCTCCAACACTTTGTTATCTCTAACACCTCGTTATCTCTAACATCTCGTAATCTTTAACACCTTGTTATCTCTTACACAGTTCGTTTTCTCTAACACCTCGTTATCTCTAATACCTCATTATCCCTAACACCTCGTTATCTCCAACACTTCGTTATCTCTAACACTTTGTTATCCCTAACACCTCGTTATCTCCAACACCTCGTTATCTCTAACACCTCGTTATCTCCAATACCTCGTTATCCATAACACTTCGTTATCTCTAACACCTCGTTATCTCTAAACCTCATTATCATTAACACCTCGTTATCTCCAACGCTTCCTTATCTCTAACACCCCTTTATCTCTAACACTGCGTTATCTCTAGCACTTCGTTATCTCTAACACCTCATTATCTCTAACACTGCGTTATCTCTAACACCTCGTTTTCTCTAACACCTCGTTATCTCAAACACTTCATTATCTCTAACACCTCGTTATGTCTAAAACCTCGTTATCTCTAACACCTCGTTATCTCTAACTCCACGTTATGTCTAACACCTCGTTATCTCCAAAACCTCGTTATCTCTAACACCACGTTATGTCTAACACCTCGTTATCTCCAAAACCTCGTTATCTCTAACACCTCGTTATCTCCTATACCTCGTTATCTCCAAAACCTCGTTATCTCTAACACCTCGTTATCTCCAACACATCGTTATCTGTAACACCTCGTTATCTGTAACACCTCACTATCTCTAACACTTCGTTATCTCTAACACCTCGTTATCTCCAACACATCGTTATCTGTAACACCTCGTTATCTGTAACACCTCACTATCTCTAACACTTCGTTATCTCTAACACCTCGTTATCTCTATCACTTCTCTAACACCTCGTTATCTGTAACATCATTGAAAGCTCTGAGATTCAGAAGAGGGTTAAACAAGACAAGACAGTTACGCATCAAGCAGGAGACAGTGGCGAGCAGCTTCGTCTTCACCAGCCTCACCACTTCCCTCACAGTTGAACTATTCATGGAATATTTAAATTTTACGGCTTTTGAAATCTGTTGTGTATAAATACTATATTACGACTTGGTAAGGAATATTGCAAAGTGATTGATCGTATAGAACCATTATTTGCATGTGCGTGTGTGTATGTACTCACCTAATTGTGCTTCCGGGGGTTGAGCTTAGGCTCTTTAGTCCCGTCTCTGAACCGTCAATCAACTGATGTACAGATTCCTGAGCCTACTGGGCTCTATCTTATCTACATTTAAAACTTTGTACGGATACACCCTACACCACATCACTGCCTAATGCATTCCACCTGTTAACTACTCTAACACTGAAAAAGTTCTTTCTAACGTCCCTGTGGCTACTCAGTCTCCTCGTATGTCCCTTTGTTCGCGTACCAACAGCTTCGTCGTGTGCTTGACAAGGTACGGGCTCCATGTTGGGGCCGCATGCTCCAGGATTGGTCTTACATATGTGGTGTACAAGATTCTGAATGAATCCTTGCACAGGTTCCTGAACGCTGTTCTGATGTTAGCCAGCCTCGCATATGCCCCAGACGTTATTCTTTTTATGTGGGCTTCAGGAGACAGGTAGGTGTGATATCAACTCCTAGATCTTTCTCTCTGTCCGTTTCATTAGGTACTTCATCCTCTATTCTGTATCCTGTGTCTGGCCTCCTGTTTCCACTGACTAGTTTCATTACTTTGCATTTACTCGGGTTGAACTTCAACAGCCATTTATTGGACCATTCACTCAGTCTGTCTAGGTCATGTTGTAGCCTCCTACTATCATCCTCTGTTTCATTCCTCCTCATAATTTTTGCATCATCGGCAAACATTGAGAGAAACGATTCTATACCCTCTGGGAGATCATTTACATATACCAGAAACAGTATAGGTCCAAGGACTGACCTCTGCGGGACTCCACTCGTAACGTCTCGCCAATCTGAGACCTCACCCCTCACACTGACTCGTTGTCTCCTGTTGCTTAGGTACTCCTTTATCCAATGGAGTACCTTCCCTTTCACTACAGCCTGCATCTCCAGCTTTTTCACTAGCCTCTTGTGTGGTACTGTATCAAAGGCTTTCTGACAATCGAAAAATATGCAGTCTGCCCACCCTTCTCTTTCTTGCCTTATTTGTGGTGCCTGGTTGTAGAATTCAAGTAACCCTGTGAGGCAGGACCTCCCATCCCTGAACCCATGTTGATGCTGTGTTACAAAGTTCTTTCACTCCAGATGCTCCACTAGCTTTGTTTGCACAATCTTCTCCATCAGCTTGCATGGTATGCAGATTAGGGACACTGGCCTGTAGTTCAGTGCCTCCTGTCTATCCCCTTTCTTGTATATCGGGACTACGTTAGCTGCTTTCCAAATTTCTGGCAGTTCCCCTGTTGCCAGTGATTTGATATACACTATGGAGAGTGGTAGGCACAGTTCTTCAGCTCCTTCCTTTAGTATCCAAGGCGAGATTCTATCTGGGCCTATAGCCTTTGTCACATTCAACTCTAGTAAACACTTCCTTACTTCCCCGCTGGTAATCTCAAACTCTTCCACTGGTTCCTGGTTAGCTATTCCCTCTCTTATCTCTGGAATTTCTCCTTGTTCTACGGTGAAGACCTCCTGGAATTTCTTATTCCGTTCCTCACACACTTCAATGTCGTTTGAAGTGAATCCTTCTGCCCCTATCCTTAATTTCATAACCTGTTCCTTTACTGTTGTTTTTCTCCTAATGTGGCTATGCAGCAATTTAGGCTGAGTCTTTACCTTGCTTGTGATGTCACTTTCGTATTGTCTTTCTGCCTCTCTTCTCATCGTGACATATTAATTCCTGGCATTCTGGTATCTTTCTCTGCTCTCCAGTGTCCTGTTATTCCTATAGTTTCTCCATGCCCTTTTACTTTGCTGATTAGCTAGCCTACATCTCTGATTAAACAATGGGTTTCTCATCTTCATTTCACTGTTTTCCTTTTGGACTGGGACAAACTTGTTTGCTGCGTCCTTGCACTTCTGCGTGATGTAATCCATCATATCTTGGGCTGTCTTTTCTCTGAGCTCTGTTTCCCATGCTATATCTGTTAGGAATTTTCTTATCTCCTCAATAAGAGGTCAATAACCCTTCTTCAATCAGGTACTCAAACACCACTACACTGTGGTCGCTCATTCCTACTGGGTCCTCAAAAAGATTTCTCTTATGTCGGAGTCGTTCAGAGTGAAGACAAGGTCGAGTCTTGCTGGTTCGTCATTTCTTCTCATCCCTGTGGGTTCTCTGACATGCTGGGTTAAAAAGTTTCTAGTCACCACCTTTAATAGTTTGGCTCTCCACGTATCTTCGCCTCCATGTGGTTCCTTGTTCTCCCAGTCAATCCTTCTGTGATTGAAGTCCTCCATGATGAGCAGGTGGGATCTATTTCTACAGGAGCAGAGGCTGCCCTCTCAATTATAATCTTAACTACCATGTTGTTGTTTTCATACTCTTGACTAGGTCTTCTGTCATTTGGTGGAGGGTTGTATATTACTGCTACTACTATTCTTCATCCTCCCATTGTCATGGTGCCTGCTATGTGGTCTCTGAACCCCTCACAGCCCGGGATAGCCATCTACTTAAAACTCCATTCCTTTCTCATGAGTAGGGCCACTCTGCCTCCTCCCCTACCTTCTCTCTCTTTCCTTATTACTGTGTACTCCTGGGGAAACATGGCATTCGTTATGGTTCCAGAGAGTTTTGTTTCAGTGAGTCCGATTACATCTGGGTTCACTTCTTGTGCTCTTTCCCTTAGTTCACTTGTCTTGCTTGTGATCCCATCTATGTTCGAGTACATAACCCCTGAAACTGACTTTCTTCTGCTTCTCCTCTGGGGGGGATGTGTGGAATCTGGGGTGAGTGGGAGCTGGGAGGATCTGGTACGGCGAGACTGGTGGAGGAGGGAGGGCTTGGGGGGGTGGGGGATAGGGGGAGGATAGGGGGGTGAGAGGAGGAGGGTAGGGGACATGGGTGAGAGGGGGAGGCTAGGGAGGGACAGTGAGAGGGGGAAGGTTGGGGGGGAGAGTGAGAGGGGGAGGGTTGGGGGACATTGGGGGGAGGAGAGGCTTTGGGGGATGGGGGGGAGCCTAGGGGGGCAGAAAAGGGGCGAGGGCTTAGGGGGGGCGTGGGGGGGGGGAAAGGAAGGCTGAGGTGGGTGAGGAAGAGGGGAGAGTTTAGGGGAGTGGTGGAGAGGGGAAGACTTAGGTGGGGTGTGGGGGCGGGGGAGAACGGAGGGCTTGGGGGTGGGAGAGATGGGAGGGCATGTGGGAGAAGGGAGGGCTTGGTGGATGGGGGAGAAGGGAGGTCCTGGGAAGAGGGGAGAGTGGGAGGAGGGGGGTGGGTGGGGGTTGGGTGCTCTAGGTGGTTACTTAGTAGGGGGTTGACAGGGGATGGGGTTGGTAGGGTGTTTGTTGGGTAGAATGTGGGGGTGGTGCCCCACTCACTGTGGCTGTTGCACTGTTTGAGGAGGGTTCCACACTCCCCTCTGTGATTGTAAGGTTCTCTGATTCCTCTCTCTCTCTCCCTACGCTCCTTCCTCGCGTCTGCTGCCTGCTTTTTCTCTTCCCTTGTCATATCCCTCTGCAGGAATACTTTTTTGACATTTGCTAGACGGTTCTTCCTTGCTAACAGTTCCTCTTTCGTGATTTCGCTCATGAATACCACCTTTATCATTTGGTCTCTGTCCTTGTCGTACTTTCCAAGTCTGAAAACCTTTGTGTATGTGTGTACTCATCTATTTGTACTCACCTATTTGTGCTTGCAGGGGTTGAGCTTTGGCTCTTTGGTCCTGCCTCTCAACTGCCAGTCAACTGGTGTACAGGTTCCTGAGCCTACTGGGCTCTATCATATCTACATTTAAAACTCTGTATGGAGTCAACCTCCACCAAATCACTGCCTAATGCATTCCATCAGTTAACCACTCTGACACTGAAAAAGTTCCTTCTAACGTCCCTGTGGCTCATGTGGGTACCCAGTTTCCACCTGTTATCCCCTCGCCAGTGTTGAATAGTTTATCCTTGTTTACCCTGTCGATTCCCCTGAGGATTTTATAGGTTGTGATCATGTCCCCCCTTACTCTTCTGTCTTCTAGTGTCGTAAGGCGCATTTCCCGCAGCCTTTCCTTGTAATTCATGCCTCTTAGTTCTGGGACTTGTCTAGCAGCATACCTTTTGACTTTTTCCAGCTTCGTCTTGTGCTTGACAAGGTACGGGCTCCATGCTGGGGCCGATTGCTCCAGGATTGGTCTTACATATGTGTTGTACAGGATTCCTGAATGATTCAGTATGTGTGTGTTTGTGTGTACTCTCCTAATTGTGCTTGCGGGGCTTGAGCTCTGGCTCTTTGGTCCCGCCTCTCGACCGTCAATCTACTGGTGTACAGATTCCTGAGCCTCTCGAGCTCTATCATATTTATATCTGAAACTGTGTATGGAGTCAGCCTCCACCAAATCACTTCCTAGTGCATTCCATTTACTAACTCCTCTGACACTGAAAAAGTTCTTTCGAATATCTCTGTGGCTAATTTTGGGTACTCTGCTTCCACCTGTGTCCCCCTGTGCGTGTACCACCTGTGTTAAATAATCCATACTCTTCTACCTTGTCAATTCCCCTGAGAATTTTGTATATGATGATCATGTCTCCCTGGGCTCTTTTGTCTTCCGGCGACGTGAGGTGCAGTTCCCTCAGCCTTTCCTCGTAACTCATGCCTCTTAGTTTTGGGACTAACCTAGTGGCATACCTCTGAACTTTTTTCCAGCTTCCTCTTGTGCTTGACAAAGTACGGGCTCCATGCTGGGTCGTATGCTTTACATACATGATTGTTACGGACTCGTCGCCCTTGTCAGGGGGTAGAGTGGCAGTTCCAGCGCCATCTACGAATCCGTACCCAAAACTGCCCGGGAATCGTACGTAATATGGACAATGCCATCTGGAGGTGGCTATCTAAAACCTGTAAATGGTTAAAGATTCCTATCTTGGTCAGCCAGAGGGGTCGTTGTGAGTGACCTCTGATGAGGTGACGCGTCAAGACCACTGCCACCTAGTGTGTGTGTTACGACCCTGGGTTCCTCAGTGGAAACCAGAGGTCAAAATTGAGCTATTAAACTTTCCTATAGTATAGTTGGACGCATCACGAGCTGAAACTGTTTGTTTCTTCCCTGCCAGATGTAAGACTATTCTTGTTTCTCAAAGAGCATTTAAAGACTGAGCTTGGGGTTGATTATTAAATAATAACATAGGCACCAATCATGTTTACTAATACTTTCTAATCATTTGTAAAGTAACAATATGTTGCATAGGGGAAGATTTTTAATGTGCTTAGCTGCACGATCAATTAGGCTCCTCCCGGCACCACCACAATGCGGGAGGCCTGAGCTGGTCGCTGGGAGCCTTCTTCACTAGCTGGCGTTCGTGGGGACTAGACCTACTCTGTGGCTGCACCCCTACTCTGTGGCTGCACCCCTACTCTGTGGCTGCATTTCTCCTCTTCTCCCTTCTCTTATTTCCCTTACCTTAAGTTCCTGTACCATTAAGTTAAGTACTGTGTGTTTAAGTGTGCCTACTCTGGTAGTAACGATTGGTGAGACCTGGGGGTAGTATTTGTCAGTGTTTTGGGTACCCCTAAGTGTTGTGTTTTGTATTAGGGTACCACGTGGTGTCTCTAACCTAAGCTGCATCCAGCTTCAGGGCTTACCCAGTAGTACTTTACCCTAGCTTGTTCTTAGTGTAAACCTTGTATCCTGCCTAGGTGGACCAAGGCGTTTAACGTAAGATAGTGTGGTAAAGTTATTATTATTATTGTTATTGGTGTGAGTGTATATGGGGGGTTGTTAAGGGGTTAATAAATAAGTAAATTAGAACAGTCTCTCCCTTCTTCCTGTGTGGGAGTGCATTGATCAACCCTTAGTCTGACATGGTCTAGTAGCAAGTTATTATTACTGTGGATAGTTTGTTTTGGGGGCCGGGCCTTTTAGTTCTCCCATATTTGATAACTCTGTATTCTAACTACCCTTACCCCTTAATAGTACCAGTTCCCCATAGCAAGCCCACCATTTCCCATAACAGTGTGCTACAGAGCACAATGTCAACTCCCCAGTGGGTTAGTGGTATTTCCTAGTTTCGCCAGTACCGGCAAAGTCATTGATGACGTTTTTGTGTCCACAGAGGTGACGTCTGGAGCCAACGGTACTGGAGAGAGGCAGTTCATCTTGGGCACTCCACAGTCTCCCTACATGGTCCTGGAAACGATCAAGTAAGCTGCCGCCGATGAAGCAGTGTGGTAGCTGCAAGTGCTTAAGTGTTGAAAAGGATCGGCGTACCTTCGGGACTGGCTTAGGGGACGACAGGGCTAGCTAGCTAGCTAGTCGCTAGAGACTGCTACCAGGGGATCGCTACCCCTGTATTGGTTTGTGACCCCACTCAGCGTGTGGCTGAGGTACTCTGCCAGCGAGTAGCTGGAGAGCGGTTGTTGGTGTACAGGCACCTCATGACACTGTCAGTGGGCTGGCCCACGTACAAGTGAACTCGCCGGTGTTCTTCCCAGTAAGGTTGGATACGCTACTGGACAGTGAAGAGATACTGGGGATTGATGAACTCTGCACGTGAGCATGTTTGATATCTTGAGCAAAAGGATTGTTCAATAGTTGTAGTAGTAGCCAATCTGTTCTTTATATATTATTTATGGTGACAGTGTACATATATATACTTAACGGTGGTGGGAAGATATTTAATACATTGACCTAAAGAACAGTGTTTTGTTCATCCCCTCCTACTTTTTTTGCACTACATAGCCACTTTCTTGAAAGCATACTACCGACTTGGGGCCGGATACTTTCATTTTGGTTCTACCATCGAAGAACCCGGTTGCGACCCATAGTGGCCGTAACAGTGATATACAAGGTTCTTAATGATTCCTTGCACAGGTTTCTGAAGGCAGTTCTGATGTTATCCAGCCTCGCATACGCCACCAATATTATTCTTTTGACGTGGGCTTCAGGAGACAGGTTTGGTGTGATATCAACTCCTAGATCTTTCTCTGTCCGTTTCGTGAAGGACTTCATCTTCCATTTGGTATCCAGTGGCTTGCCTAATTCTTCCTCCCCCTAGTTTCATTATCTTGCAATAACTTGGGTTGAACTTTAGTAGCCATTTGTTGGACCATTCATTCAGTTTATCTAGGTCATCTTGTAGCCTCCTTCTATCTTCCTCTGTCTTAACCCTCCTCATAATCTTTGTATCATCAGCAAACATTGAGAGGAACGAGTCTATTCCCTCTCGGAGATCATTTACATATATCAGGAGCAGTATAGGTCCAAGGACTAAACCCTGAATTACTCCACTGGTGACGTCATGCCCCACCAAGACCTCACCCCCTCACTGTGACTCGCTGTCTTCTGTTGCTTAGGTACTCCCTTATCCTGTGGAGTACCTTCCCTGTCATTCCTGCCTACATCTCCTGTTTGTGCACTAGTCTTATGAGGTACTGTGTCAAAGGCTTTCTAGCAATCAAAAAATATGCAGTCTGCCCACCTTTCTCTTTCTTGCCTGATTTTTGTTGCCTGGTCGAAGAATTCAATCAATCCTGTGAGACATGATCTGGCATCCCTGAGCCCATGTCGATGTTGTGATACAAAGTTTTTCCACTCCAGTGGAAGTGGACCAATGCACGCTCAAGCTCGATACTTGGGATCTGACAAGTGATTGGAAGAGGACTGTGTTCTTGATAATCTACAATCCCTCACCAAACAGTAGAAGGCCCAGACAAAAATATGATGACAATAACAAGACATGTATAAATGAACTGCAGAGGGATTGCAACAACAGCTCACAGATTGAGAGCGAAACTGCTGATCATGGGGGACCTAGATCTCGGAGAGATCGATTGGAAATCATGAAATCCCCCATGGTGGGGAAGAAACGTGGGGAGCAAAATTAATGGAAGTTACAGAAAGGAATTTATTAACACAACTTGTAAAGGAAGGCAAAAAGAAGAGAGGAGGGGATACACCAAGCCTATTAGACCTCATTTTCACCCAGAATGCAGAAAAATTACGAGTATTAAACATTAAGTACCACTAGGAGCCAGTGATAATTGTCATAGTCATTGACTACATGATCGAGCTTAAAAATGTGACCACAGAACTAGAGGTCTGAATAAAGAGAGCAGACTATAGGAAAGGGGATTACAGAAGGATAAGAGAATATCTGGGACAAGTGCAGTGAGAAGAGGAACAAAGACATAGAGGAAAAACAGAGCAAGTATGATGGACCTAGTCAAGTGGAAATGCCAGAAGGCTGAAGAGAGTTTCATACTAACACTAAAGGAAAAAAGTTGAAGGGAGTATTTAATCCTATGGTTTAATAGACAGTGCCAGGAAGCATAAATGAGGAGCAGGACGGCGAGAAGAAAGTACAGATGACAATATGATTAGCCGCAACAGAGCTAGGAATGATTACAATAATATAAGGAGAGAATCGGAAAGGAATTATGAAAACGATATTGTAATGAAAGTGAAAAAGCAACTTAAATGACTTCATAGTCATTTAAGCAGGAAAAAGTCGGTGAACGACCAAGTGACAAGACAAAGAAAAACAGTGGGGGCATATACAGAAAGTGACAAGGAAATCTACGAGGTACTGAATGCCAGTTTCCATGGAGTGTTCAAAACCGAGCCTGAGCAGTTCCCATTGTTAGAAGAGATGACCCAAGATGAGAGACTAACAGATATAGAAGTGACAGCAGAGGAGGTCATGAAACAGCTGACAACACTTGATGAAACTAAAGCACTGGACCAGACAATGTATCACCCTGGATAATAAAAGAGGCAGCGCAGGCCCTCAGCGTGCCTCTGGCAAGGATCTATAATGAGTAGCTTACAAAGGGAGAGTTGCCAGGTTGCTAGAAGAAGGCAAATGTGGTACCAATTTTCAAGAAAGGAGATTGGAATGAGATACTTAACTACAGACCAGTATCACTGACAAGCATCCCCTGTTAAGTACTTGAAAGAATAATCAGGTTAAGACTTGTTACACAACTAGATAACATTATATATGTAAACACACACTAACATAGTTTCAGAGAAAAGAATTCATGCCAAACAAACATTCTGGAATTCTATGATAAAGTAACAAAAATAAGGCAGGACAGGGAAGGTTGGTCTAACTGCATATTTCTGGACTGCCAAAAAAGGAATTTGACACAATATCTCACAGGAGACTGCTATTCAAACTTGAGAGGCAGGCGAGAGAAAGCCGAAAAGCCGTAGCTTGGGAATAGAATTACTTGACAGGAAGGAACTACAGAGTAACAGTCAGGGGGCGAGAAGTCGGACTGGCGAACCGTAAAGAGTGGAGTACCTCAAGGATATGTGCTGGGACCAGTTCTATTTCTAATATACGTGAAAGACGTGTCTGAAGGAGTCGAGTCCTATATGTCGATGTTTTCGGTAGAGGGTAAACTTACCGTGGGTGTAGACGGTAAACTTACCCTGGGTGTAGACGGTATACTCACCCTGGGTGTAGACGGTATACTCACCCTGGGTGTAGACGGTAAACTCACCCTGGGTGTAGACGGTATACTCACCCTGGGTGTAGACGGTAAACTTGCAGGGGGCGGTCTGAGCACCGACAGTGTTCTGCGCCCAGCACCACACTTCAACACTCTCCTCCTCCACACGGGTCAGCGTGTAGTGCCCAGTCAATCCCTCCTTCCGTCCCACGCTGTGTAGTCTCACAGGCTGACTCTCTGTGGTGGAAGGGTAAGTTGTGATGGGAAGGGAATGTGGGAGGGTTAAGGGTGCATGAGTACTGGTGGAGGGAGAGTGGCCGACACTCACAGTAAACACAGTACTGGTGGAGGGAGAGGGACCGTCACTCACAGTAAACACAGTACTGGTGGTGGGAGAGGGACCGACACTCACAGTAAACACAGTACTGGTGGTGGGAGAGGGACCGACACTCACAGTAAACACAGTACTGGTGGAGGGAGAGGGGCCGACACTCACAGTAAACACAGTACTGGTGGAGGGAGAGGGACCGACACTCACAGTAAACACAGTACTGGTGGTGGGAGAGTGGCCGACACTCACAGTAAACACAGTACTGGTGGTGGGAGAGTGGCCGACACACACAGTAAACACAGTACTGGTGGTGGGAGAGGGACCGACACTCACAGTAAACACAGTACTGGTGGAGGGAGAGGGGCCGACACTCACAGTAAACACAGTACTGGTGGAGGGAGAGGGACCGACACTCACAGTAAACACAGTACTGGTGGAGGGAGAGGGGCCGACACTCACAGTAAACACAGTACTGGTGGAGGGAGAGGGACCGACACTCACAGTAAACACAGTACTGGTGGTGGGAGAGTGGCCGACACTCACAGTAAACACAGTACTGGTGGTGGGAGAGTGGCCGATACACACAGTAAACACAGTACTGGTGGTGGGAGAGGGACCGACACTCACAGTAAACACAGTACTGGTGGAGGGAGAGGGGCCGACACTCACAGTAAACACAGTACTGGTGGAGGGAGAGGGACCGACACTCACAGTAAACACAGTACTGGTGGTGGGAGAGTGGCCGACACTCACAGTAAACACAGTACTCGTGGAGGGAGAGTGGCCGACACTCACAGTAAACACAGTACTGGTGGAGGGAGAGTGGCCGACACTCACAGTAAACACAGTACTGGTGGGAGAGTGGCCGACACTCACAGTAAACACAGTACTGGTGGAGGGAGAGTGGCCGACACTCACAGTAAACACAGTACTGGTGGGAGAGGGGCCGACACTCACAGTAAACACAGTACTGGTGGGAGAGGGGCCGGTCAGTCCCTCGCTACTGGTCCTCAGAAGGACTATAATACTGGTCAGTCCTTGTGGCTCTATAGTGGCTCTCCATGCACACCTGTGGCCCTCCCAACACACCTGTGGCACTCCCTACACACCTGTGGCATTCGTTACACACCTGTGGCACTCTCTACACACCTGAGGCACTCCCTACACACCTGCTCATATTTCTCTCGCTTTTGAAGGTGATAAACTTAGGAAAATATCAGCTGAAACAGTTCCAGTTCAACAAGTAACAGTAACGAAAAGAGTATTGTGTACTGGGAGACACAGTCATATAGGAGGGGGAAGAGTATTGTGTACTGGGAGACACAGTCATATAGAAGCGAGTAGAGTATTGGGTATTGGGAGACACAGTCATATAGGAGCGAGAGGAGTATTGTGTACTGGGAGACACAGTCATATAGGAGGGGGAAGAGTATTGTGTACTGGGAGACACAGTCATATAGGAGCGAGAAGATTATTGTGTACTGGGAGACACAGTCATATAGGAGCGAGAGGATTATTGTGTACTGGGAGACACAGTCATATAGGAGCGAGAAGAGTATTGTGTACTGGGAGACACAGTCATATAGGAGCGAGAAGAGTATTGTGTACTGGGAGACACAGTCATATAGGAGGGGGAAGAGTATTGTGTACTGGGAGACACAGTCATATAGGAGCGAGAAGAGTATTGTGTACTGGGAGACACAGTCATATAGGAGGGGGAGGAGTATTGTGTACTGGGAGACACAGTCATATAGGAGCGAAAGGAGTATTGTGTACTGGGAGACACAGTCATATAGGAGCGAGAGGATTATTGTGTACTTGGAGACACAGTCATATAGGAAGGGGGGAAGAATATTGTGTACTGGGAGACACAGTCATATAGGAGCGAGAGGATTATTGTGTACTGGGAGACACAGTCATATAGGAGCGAGAGGAGTATTGTGTACTGGGAGACACAGTCATATAGGAGCGAGAGGAGTATTGTGTAATGGGAGACACAGTCATATAGGAGCGAGAGGATTATTGTGTACTGGGAGACACAGTCATATAGGAGCGAGAAGAGTATTGTGTACTGGGAGACACAGTCATATAGGAGCGAGAAGAGTATTGTGTACTGGGAGACACAGTCATATAGGAGGGGGAAGAGTATTGTGTACTGGGAGACACAGTCATATAGGAGCGAGAAGAGTATTGTGTACTGGGAGACACAGTCATATAGGAGGGGGAAGAGTATTGTGTACTGGGAGACACAGTCATATAGGAGCGAAAGGAGTATTGTGTACTGGGAGACACAGTCATATAGGAGCGAGAGGATTATTGTGTACTTGGAGACAGTCATATAGGAAGGGGGGAAGAATATTGTGTACTGGGAGACACAGTCATATAGGAGCGAGAGGATTATTGTGTACTGGGAGACACAGTCATATAGGAGCGAGAGGAGTATTGTGTACTGGGAGACACAGTCATATAGGAGCGAGAGGAGTATTGTGTACTGGGAGACACAGTCATATAGGAGTGAGAAGAGTATTGTGTACTGGGAGACACAGTCATATAGGAGCGAGAGGAGTATTGTGTACTGGGAGACACAGTCATATAGGAAGGGGGGAAGAATATTGTGTACTGGGAGACACAGTCATATAGGAGCGAGAGGATTATTGTGTACTGGGAGACACAGTCATATAGGAGCGAGAAGAGTATTGTGTACTGGGAGACACAGTCATATAGGAGCGAGAAGATTATTTTGTTCTGGGAGATACAGTCATATAGGAGGGGGAAGAGTATTGTGTACTGGGAGAAACAGTCATATAGGAGCGAGAGGAGTATTGTGTTCTGGGAGACACAGTCATATAGGAGCAGCGGCGTCACTAGCCAATTTATGTAAGAATTATATAAATATAATATTTATATATTAGTCGATCGAGGACAAATTATGTTGATGTTTGCCAGGTGTATAATGTTTTGTGGAAGCCTTTTGCTCATCAACTAATTAAGTGCATCTCATTCGTCCCGGGGAACTTTTAACATACACTCATATATGTTACCGTATACACCTACACCCGTTGCCCTTCACTTACACCCGCAACCCTTCACTTACACAGCTACCCTACACTTACACAGC
Source organism: Procambarus clarkii (assembly GCF_040958095.1). Taxonomy (NCBI): domain Eukaryota; kingdom Metazoa; phylum Arthropoda; class Malacostraca; order Decapoda; family Cambaridae; genus Procambarus; species Procambarus clarkii. The sequence goes on along the minus strand of NC_091205.1, from coordinate 5,143,570 downwards.
TACCCTACACTTACACCCGCTACTCTACACTTACACAGCTACCCTACACTTACACCCGCTACCCTACACTTACACCAGCTACCCTACACTTACACCCGCTACCCTACACTTACACCCGCTACCCTACACTTACACCCGCTACCCTACACTTACACCAGCTACCCTACACTTACACCAGTTACCCTACACTTACACCCGCTACTCTACACTTACACCCGCTACTCTACACTTACACCCGCTACCATACACTTACACCCGCTACCCTACACTTACACTCGCTACCCTACACTTACACCCGCTACCCTACACTTACACACGCTACCCTACACTTACACTCGCTACCCTACACTTACACCAGCTACCCTGCACTTACACAGCTACTCTACACTTACACCCGCTACCCTACACTTACACCAGCTACCCTACACTTACACCAGCTACCCTACACTTACACCCGCTATCCTACACTTACACCCGCTACCCTACACTTACACCCGTTTCCCTACACTTACACCAGCTACCCTACACTTACACCCGCTACCCTACACTTACACCAGCTACCCTGCACTTACACCCGCTACCCTACACTTACACCAGCTAACCTACACTTACACACGCTACCCTACACTTACACACGCTACCCGTCACTTACACACGCTACCCTACACTTACACCCGCTACCCTACACTTACACCAGCTACCCTACACTTACACCAGCTACCCTACACTTACACACGCTACCCTACACTTACACCCGCTACCCATCACTTACACACGCTACCCTACACTTACACTCGCTACTAATCACTTACACCCGCTACCCTACACTTACACCCGCTACCCATCACTTACACACGCTACCCTACACTTACACCCTCTACCCTACCCTTACACCAGCTACCCTACACTTACACACGCTACCCTACACTTACACACGCTACCCTACACTTACACCAGCTACCCTACACTTACACCCTCTACCCTACCCTTACACCAGCTACCCTACACTTACACACGCTACCCTACACTTACACACGCTACCCTACACTTACACACGCTACCCTACACTTACACACGCTACCCTACACTTACACCAGCTACCCTACACTTACACCAGCTACCCTACACTTACACACGCTACCCATCACTTACACACGCTACCCATCACTTACACACGCTACCCTACACTTACACCAGCTACCCTACACTTACTCCAGCTACCCATCACTTACACACGCTACCCTACACTTACCCGCTACCCTACACTTACACACGCTATCCTACACTTACACCAGCTACCCTTCACTTACACCCGCTACCCATCACTTACACATGCTACCCTACACTTACACCCGCTACCCATCACTTACACACGCTACCCTACACTTACACCCGCTACCCATCACTTACACCCGCTACCCATCACTTACACCCGCTACCCATCACTTACACACGCTACCCTACACTTACACCCGCTACCCATCACTTACACACGCTACCCTACACTTACACCCGCTACCCTACACTTACACCCGCTACCCTACACTTACACACGCTACCCTACACTTACACCCGCTACCCATCACTTACACCCGCTACCCATCACTTACACACGCTACCCTACACTTACACCCGCTACCCTACACTTACACACGCTACCCATCACTTACACACGCTACCCTACACTTACACCAGCTACCCATCACTTACACACGCTACCCTACACTTACACCCGCTACCCTACACTTACACCAGCTACCCTTCACTTACACCAGCTACCCTTCACTTACACCAGCTACCCTACACTTACACCCGCTACCCTACACTTACACCCGCTACCCTCCACTTCCACCCGCTACCCTACACTTACACCCGCTACCCTACACTTACACCCGCTACCCTCCACTTCCACCCGCTACCCTACACTTACACCCGCTACCCTACACTTACACCCGCTACCCTCCACTTCCACCCGCTACCCTACACTTACACCCGCTACCCTACACTTACACCCGCTACTCTACACTTACACCCACTACCCAACACTTACACCCGCTACCCAAGACTTACACCCGCTACCCTACACTTACACCCGCTACCCTACACTTACACCCGCTACCCTGCACTTACACCAGCTACCCTACACTTACACCCGCTACCCTACACTTACACCCGCTACCCTACACTTACACCCGCTACCCTACACTTACACCCGCTACCCTCCACTTCCACCCGCTACCCTACACTTACACTCGCTACCCTACACTTACACCCGCTACCCTACACTTACACACGTTACCCGTCACTTACACACGCTACCCTACACTTACACCCGCTACCCTACACTTACACCCGCTACCCTACACTTACACCCGCTACCCTACACTTACACACGCTACCCTACACTTACACTCGCTACCCTACACTTACACCAGCTACCCTGCACTTACACAGCTACTCTACACTTACACCCGCTACCCTACACTTACACCAGCTACCCTACACTTACACCCGCTATCCTACACTTACACCCGCTACCCTACACTTACACCCGTTTCCCTACACTTACACCAAATACCCTACACTTACACCCGCTACCCTACACTTACACCAGCTACCCTGCACTTACACCCGCTACCCTACACTTACACCAGCTAACCTACACTTACACACGCTACCCTACACTTACACCAGCTAACCTACACTTACACACGCTACCCTACACTTACACCCGCTACCCTACACTTACACCAGCTACCCTACACTTACACCAGCTACCCTACACTTACACACGCTACCCTACACTTACACCCGCTACCCATCACTTTCACACGCTACCCTACACTTACACTCGCTACTAATCACTTACACCCGCTACCCTACACTTACACCCGCTACCCATCACTTACACACGCTACCCTACACTTACACCCTCTACCCTACCCTTACACCAGCTACCCTACACTTACACACGCTACCCTACACTTACACACGCTACCCTACACTTACACCAGCTACCCTACACTTACACCCTCTACCCTACCCTTACACCAGCTACCCTACACTTACACACGCTACCCTACACTTACACACGCTACCCTACACTTACACACGCTACCCTACACTTACACACGCTACCCTACACTTACACCAGCTACCCTACACTTACACCAGCTACCCTACACTTACACACGCTACCCATCACTTACACACGCTACCCATCACTTACACACGCTACCCTACACTTACACCAGCTACCCTACACTTACACCAGCTACCCATCACTTACACATGCTACCCTACACTTACCCGCTACCCTACACTTACACATGCTACCCTACACTTACACCAGCTACCCTTCACTTACACCCGCTACCCATCACTTACACATGCTACCCTACACTTACACCCGCTACCCATCACTTACACACGCTACCCTACACTTACACCCGCTACCCATCACTTACACCCGCTACCCATCACTTACACCCGCTACCCATCACTTACACACGCTACCCTACACTTACACCCGCTACCCATCACTTACACACGCTACCCTACACTTACACCCGCTACCCTACACTTACACACGCTACCCTACACTTACACCCGCTACCCATCACTTACACCCGCTACCCATCACTTACACACGCTACCCTACACTTACACCCGCTACCCTACACTTACACACGCTACCCATCACTTACACACGCTACCCTACACTTACACCAGCTACCCATCACTTACACACGCTACCCTACACTTACACCCGCTACCCTACACTTACACCAGCTACCCTTCACTTACACCAGCTACCCTACACTTACACCCGCTACCCTACACTTACACCCGCTACCCTCCACTTCCACCCGCTACCCTACACTTACACCCGCTACCCTACACTTACACCCGCTACCCTCCACTTCCACCCGCTACCCTCCACTTCCACCCGCTACCCTACACTTACACCCGCTACCCTACACTTACACCCGCTACCCTCCACTTCCACCCGCTACCCTCCACTTCCACCCGCTACCCTACACTTACACCCGCTACCCTACACTTACACACGCTACCCTACACTTACACACGCTACCCTACACTTACACACGCTACCCTACACTTACACCAGCTACCCTACACTTACACCAGCTACCCTACACTTACACACGCTACCCATCACTTACACACGCTACCCATCACTTACACACGCTACCCTACACTTACACCAGCTACCCTACACTTACACCAGCTACCCATCACTTACACATGCTACCCTACACTTACCCGCTACCCTACACTTACACATGCTACCCTACACTTACACCAGCTACCCTTCACTTACACCCGCTACCCATCACTTACACATGCTACCCTACACTTACACCCGCTACCCATCACTTACACACGCTACCCTACACTTACACCCGCTACCCATCACTTACACCCGCTACCCATCACTTACACCCGCTACCCATCACTTACACACGCTACCCTACACTTACACCCGCTACCCATCACTTACACACGCTACCCTACACTTACACCAGCTACCCTACACTTACACCCTCTACCCTACCCTTACACCAGCTACCCTACACTTACACACGCTACCCTACACTTACACACGCTACCCTACACTTACACACGCTACCCTACACTTACACACGCTACCCTACACTTACACCAGCTACCCTACACTTACACCAGCTACCCTACACTTACACACGCTACCCATCACTTACACACGCTACCCATCACTTACACACGCTACCCTACACTTACACCAGCTACCCTACACTTACACCAGCTACCCATCACTTACACATGCTACCCTACACTTACCCGCTACCCTACACTTACACATGCTACCCTACACTTACACCAGCTACCCTTCACTTACACCCGCTACCCATCACTTACACATGCTACCCTACACTTACACCCGCTACCCATCACTTACACACGCTACCCTACACTTACACCCGCTACCCATCACTTACACCCGCTACCCATCACTTACACCCGCTACCCATCACTTACACACGCTACCCTACACTTACACCCGCTACCCATCACTTACACACGCTACCCTACACTTACACCCGCTACCCTACACTTACACACGCTACCCTACACTTACACCCGCTACCCATCACTTACACCCGCTACCCATCACTTACACACGCTACCCTACACTTACACCCGCTACCCTACACTTACACACGCTACCCATCACTTACACACGCTACCCTACACTTACACCAGCTACCCATCACTTACACACGCTACCCTACACTTACACCCGCTACCCTACACTTACACCAGCTACCCTTCACTTACACCAGCTACCCTACACTTACACCCGCTACCCTACACTTACACCCGCTACCCTCCACTTCCACCCGCTACCCTACACTTACACCCGCTACCCTACACTTACACCCGCTACCCTCCACTTCCACCCGCTACCCTCCACTTCCACCCGCTACCCTACACTTACACCCGCTACCCTACACTTACACCCGCTACCCTCCACTTCCACCCGCTACCCTCCACTTCCACCCGCTACCCTACACTTACACCCGCTACCCTACACTTACACACGCTACCCTACACTTACACACGCTACCCTACACTTACACACGCTACCCTACACTTACACCAGCTACCCTACACTTACACCAGCTACCCTACACTTACACACGCTACCCATCACTTACACACGCTACCCATCACTTACACACGCTACCCTACACTTACACCAGCTACCCTACACTTACACCAGCTACCCATCACTTACACATGCTACCCTACACTTACCCGCTACCCTACACTTACACATGCTACCCTACACTTACACCAGCTACCCTTCACTTACACCCGCTACCCATCACTTACACATGCTACCCTACACTTACACCCGCTACCCATCACTTACACACGCTACCCTACACTTACACCCGCTACCCATCACTTACACCCGCTACCCATCACTTACACCCGCTACCCATCACTTACACACGCTACCCTACACTTACACCCGCTACCCATCACTTACACACGCTACCCTACACTTACACCCGCTACCCTACACTTACACACGCTACCCTACACTTACACCCGCTACCCATCACTTACACCCGCTACCCATCACTTACACACGCTACCCTACACTTACACCCGCTACCCTACACTTACACACGCTACCCATCACTTACACACGCTACCCTACACTTACACCAGCTACCCATCACTTACACACGCTACCCTACACTTACACCCGCTACCCTACACTTACACCAGCTACCCTTCACTTACACCAGCTACCCTACACTTACACCCGCTACCCTTCACTTACACCCGCTACCCTCCACTTCCACCCGCTACCCTACACTTACACCCGCTACCCTACACTTACACCCGCTACCCTCCACTTCCACCCGCTACCCTCCACTTCCACCCGCTACCCTACACTTACACCCGCTACCCTACACTTACACCCGCTACCCTCCACTTCCACCCGCTACCCTACACTTACACCCGCTACCCTACACTTACACCCGCTACTCTACACTTACACCCACTACCCAACACTTACACCCGCTACCCAAGACTTACACCCGCTACCCTACACTTACACCCGCTACCCTACACTTACACCCGCTACCCTGCACTTACACCAGCTACCCTACACTTACACCCGCTACCCTACACTTACACCCGCTACCCTACACTTACACCCGCTACCCTACACTCACACCCGCTACCCTCCACTTCCACCCGCTACCCTACACTTACACCCGCTACCCTACACTTACACACGTTACCCGTCACTTACACACGCTACCCTACACTTACACCCGCTACCCTACACTTACACCCGCTACCCTACACTTACACCCGCTACCCATCACTTACACACGCTACCCTACACTTACACCCGCTAACCTACACTTACACCAGCTACCCTACACTTACACCGGCTAACCTACACTTACACCCGCTAACCTACACTTACACCAGCTACCCTACACTTACACCCGCTAACCTACACTTACCCAACATTACACCTACTCAACCTTCCTCTTACCCAACCCAACACTTACCTTTCCCTACACTTTCCCAACCCTACACTTACCCAACTAAACATTTATCCAACTCTACTGTTACCCAACCCTTCCCTTTCCCTACTCTGCATTTACCCTACCCTACACCTTCCCTACCCTACACCTACCCTACCCTACACCTTCCCTACCCTACCCATACTGTACCCTACC